>NC_080543.1:139762530-139875655 GCF_028640845.1 Ahaetulla prasina | reverse complement strand
TTGTTTATTAGAGAGTAGGTTGTTTGTTTCTAGATGGAGGGTAATGGATTGGTTGATGATAGATTCCATTACTTTGCAGGTGACACAGCAAAGAGAACACAATTACTTGTAATATGGTCACAGAGATCATTAATGTATAATATGAAGAGTGTTGGTCCAAGAACGCTGCCTTGGGGAAGGGTGGGGAATGTAAATCTAGTGGTTTTTTGCGCTTATCTAGTTTAATCCTTTCAATTCGGCCTGTCGCAGTTTGAAGCACAGAAGCTGCTTCTTGTTACATTCTTGTGGGTTGCTGTCTGTCATTTGCAGAATGCTCTTATTGGGTTGCCTAAGGCTATTCTGCTTAGCTGGGAGGCAGGTTATTTCTTAGCCTTTGTGGGTGGTTCTTTTATTTTCCTTTCCTAGAGTCATGATATTGGGGGTGGGTGGGTGGTAATTCTTTCTACAACCCCAAGGAGCACTTCAAGTCCTTGAATGTATAATGACTTTAAGTCAAAACTGCATTTCCAGTGAATTTAGTGAGTTGTATTCCAAGCAAAAAGACAAAGTGCTGCAAATTGGTAGAATACATAAATATAAAATAATACATAATATATATATTTTAATATTGTTACACCAATGTAAACCCTTGATACTATCACCTTTTGATATTATTTGCCTTTTGTAAATAACTATTAATTTCTGCTTTTTAGAATCAAATTTTATTTCAATAATTCTTCTGTGCTGCTGCACAAAATCAACTCTGATATATTTAAATATTTATTTATTTATCACACAGTATATATAAGCATAAGCATGAAATAATTATACAATATATAAGCATATATATGAGTATGTAATAACTACATTAATTGGATATAACGAAAGGAAACAATAGGACAGGAACGGTAGGCACATTTCTGCTCTTATGCATGCCCCTTACAGACCTCTTAGGAATGGGGTGAGGTCAATGGTAGATAGTTTTTGGTTGAAGCTTTTGGGATTTTGGGAAGAGACCACAGAGTCAGGTAGTGTATTCCAAGCATTAACAACTCTGTTACTGAAGTCATATTTTCTGCAATCAAGATTTGAGTAGTTAACATTAAACTTAAATCTATTGTGTGCTCGTGTATTGTTGCAATTGAAGCTGAAGTAGTCTTTGACAGGAAGGGCATTGTAACAGATGATTCTGAGTTAAACTCAGGTCATGTCGAAGATGGCATAGTTCTAAATTTTCTAAACCCAGGATTTCAAGTCTGGTGGCATAAGGTATTTTGTTGTATTCAGAGGAGTGGAGAACTCTTCTTGTAAAATATTTCTGGACATGTTCAATTGTATTGATGTCAGAAATGTGGTATGGGTTCCAACAATCGAGCTGTATTCAATAATTGTCTAGCAAATGTTTTATATGCTCTGGTTAGTGGTGTAGTGTTTTTGGAGAAGAAGCTACGCAAGATTAGGTTTACAACTTTTAAGGCCTTTTTTGCGATGTAGTTACAGTGGGCTTTGGCACTTAGATCATTTGATATGAAAACTCCAAGATCTTTAACAGGGTGGGGGTCATCAGTAAGGTAATGTCCATCAAGCTTGTACTTAGTGTTTAGGTTCTTTTTTCCAATATGTAAAACTGAGCATTTGCTGGTTGAGATTTGGAGTTGCCAGGTTTTAGACCATTCAGATAAAAAGTCTTTTTGGAGGATAGCTGTATTGTTGGTGGTGTTAAATAATTTGACATCGTCAGCAAAGGGAACACAATTACTTGTAATATGATCACAGAGATCATTAATGTATAATATGAAGAGTGTTGGTCCAAGAACGCTGCCTTGGGGAATGCCACTTTTTACAGGAACAGGATTTAATAGAGCATTGCCAATTTTGACCACTTGTTGTCTGTTTGATAGAAAAGCTGTTATCCAATTGTGGAAGGGTCCTGAGATGCCGTAGGATTTTAGTTTTAGGAGACGTTTATTGTGTACTACTGAGTCGAAAGCTTTACAGAAGTCTATGTAGATTGCATCCATTGCTTTGACCTGATCAAGATTTGTAGTCCATATGTTTTTGCAGTGAAGAAGTTGTAAGTTACATGATAATTTTTTTCTGAAACCAAATTGTTTATTAGAGAGTAGGTTGTTTGTTTCTAGATGGAGGGTAATGGATTGGTTGATAATAGATTCCATTACTTTGCAGGTGACACAGCAAAGAGAGATAGGTCTGTAATTTTCAACTAGGCTGGGGTCTGCTTTTTTGAAGATAGGGATGACCGTGGCAAGTGACCAAAGTTTGGGAAGGGAATTGGTCGTGAAAGCTTGTTCAAAAATTATGCTTAGGGATTCTGCTATATTAGTGGAAATTTTTTTTAAGAAGTATGCACATAGTCCATCAGGTCCAATAAATAGGGATGGTTTTAGTTTGCGAAGAGATTTTTCAACATCATCTTCTGTGAAATCTATATGTGTTAGGTTGTTGTACTCATTGTTGGTATGATTGGGGAATGTCAGGTATAAGTCATTACTATTAGTTAACAAAGACTGTGCCAAAGAATGTGTTGAAGAGGTTTGCTTTAACTGTTTCATCATTATTTTCTTTGCCTTTAGATTCTTTTAGTGGTGGGATGGATCTCGAGTCATTAAGTTTGTTGTTCACAAAATTATAAAAAGCACGATTGGAATTTGTGCGCAAGAGGTCTTCTTCTTGCTTGGTGTGGTAATTGGTGCATTCAGTTTTTATTTGATTGCATATATTTCTGTAGTGGTTTTTGAAATTTGCTACATAGCCCTTTTTGTTTCTTCTCCAGAGGGATTTTTTTTTAGATTGTTTTTTTTATTGATATGGGTAATTTGTTTCTTCTGGTTTTGGTGGTGGTTTGTGGTATATAAAGATTAATGACTCTATTGACTTCAAGTAGAAAAACTTTATAGTGGTCTTCTGCAGTGATGCAGGTTGAGAACAGATTTTGCCAGTCAAGAAATGAGAGGTCGTAGTTTATAACAGGGATCTCCAACCTTTTGGACCTCAGGGACCACTAAATTCATAATTTTAAATCCTGTGGACCATTAATATGATCTGCCAAATGACTGATATATTTAAATATTTATTTATTTATTTATTTATTTATTTATTTATTTATTTATTTATTTATTTATTTATTTATTTATTTATTTATTTATTTATTTATTTATTTATTTATTTATCACACAGTATATATAAGCATAAGCATGAAATAACTATACGATATATAAGCATAAGCATGAAATAATTATACAATATATAAGCATAAGCATGAAATAATTATACAATATATAAGCATAAGCATGAAATAATTATACAATATATAAGCATAAGCATGAAATAATTATACAATATATAAGCATAAGCATGAAATAATTATACAATATATAAGCATAAGCATGAAATAATTATACAATATATAAGCATAAGCATGAAATAATTATACAATATATAAGCATAAGCATGAAATAATTATACAATATATAAGCATAAGCATGAAATAATTATACAATATATAAGCATAAGCATGAAATAATTATACAATATATAAGCATATATATGAGTATGTAATAACTATATTAATTGGATATAACGAAGGAAACAATAGGACAGGAACGGTAGGCACATTTCTGCTTTTAGAATCAAATTTTATTTCAATAATTCTTCTGTGCTGCTGCACAAAATCAACTCTGATATATTTAAATATTTATTTATTTATTTATTTATTTATTTATTTATTTATTTATTTATTTATTTATTTATTTATTTATTTATTTATTTATTTATTTATTTATTTATTTATTTATTTATTTATTTATTTATTTATTTATTTATTTATTTATTTATTTATTTATTTATTTATTTATTTATTTATTTATTTATTTATTTATTTATTTATCACACAGTATATATAAGCATATATATGAGTATGTAATAACTATATTAATTGGATATAACGAAGGAAACAATAGGACAGGAACGGTAGGCACATTTCTGCTCTTATGCATGCCCCTTACAGACCTCTTAGGAATGGGGTGAGGTCAATGGTAGATAGTTTTGGTTGAAGCTTTGGGATTTTGGGAAGAGACCACAGAGTCAGGTAGTGTATTCCAAGCATTAACAACTCTGTTACTGAAGTCATATTTTCTGCAATCAAGATTTGTAGTCCATATGTTTTTGCAGTGAAGAAGTTGTAAATTACATGATAAATTTTTTCTGAAACCAAATTGTTTATTAGAGAGTAGGTTGTTTGTTTCTAGATGGAGGGTAATGGATTGGTTGATGATAGATTCCATTACTTTGCAGGTGACACAGCAAAGAGAACACAATTACTTGTAATATGGTCACAGAGATCATTAATGTATAATATGAAGAGTGTTGGTCCAAGAACGCTGCCTTGGGAATGCCACTTTTACAGGAACAGGATTTGATAGAGCATTGCCAATTTTGACCACTTGTTGTCTGTTTGATAGAAAAGCTGTTATCCAATTGTGGAGGGTCCTGAGATGCCGTAGGATTTTAGTTTTAGGAGAAGTTTATCATGTACTACTGAGTCAAAAGCTTTACAGAAGTCTATGTAGATTGCATCTATTGCTTTGCCCTGATCAAGATTTGAGTAGTTAACATTAAACTTAAATCTATTGTGTGCTCGTGTATTGTTGCAATTGAAGCTGAAGTAGTCTTTGACAGGAAGGACATTGTAATAGATGATTCTATGAGTTAAACTCAGGTCATGTCGAAGATGGCATAGTTCTAAATTTTCTAAACCCAGGATTTCAAGTCTGGTGGCATAAGGTATTTTGTTGTATTCAGAGGAGTGGAGAACTCTTCTTGTAAAATATTTCTGGACACGTTCAATTGTATTGATGTCAGAAATGTGGTATGGGTTCCAAACAGTCGAGCTGTATTCAAGAATTGGTCTAGCAAATGTTTTATATGCTCTGGTTAGTAGTGTAGTGTTTTTGGAGAAGAAGCTACGCAAGATTAGGTTTACAACTTTTAAGGCCTTTTTTGCGATGTAGTTACAGTGGGCTTTGGCACTTAGATCATTTGATATGAAAACTCCAAGATCTTTAACAGGGTGGGGGTCATCAGTAAGGTAATGTCCATCAAGCTTGTACTTAGTGTTTAGGTTCTTTTTTCCAATATGTAAGACTGAGCATTTGCTGGTTGAGATTTGGAGTTGCCAAGTTTTAGACCATTCAGCTAAGAAGTCTTTTGGAGGATAGCTGTATTGTTGGTGGTGTTAAATAGTTTGACATCGTCAGCAAAGAGAGATAGGTCTGTAATTTTCAACTAGGCTGGGGTCTCCTTTTTGAAGATAGGGATGGTTTTAGTTTGCGAAGAGCTTTTTCAACATTATCTTCTGTGAAATCTATATGTGTTAGGTTGTTGTACTCATTGTTGGTATGATTGGGGAATGTCAGGTATAAGTCATTACTATTAGTTAACAAAGACTGTGCCAAAGAATGTGTTGAAGAGGTTTGCTTTAACTGTTTCATCATTATTTTCTTTGCCTTTAGATTCTTTTAGTGGTGGGATGGATCTCGAGTCATTAAGTTTGTTGTTCACAAAATTATAAAAAGCACGATTGGAATATGTGCAAGAGGTAGCCCATGTTAGCAGTGTGGTTAACTTGTTCGCATGAGCGATGTTGTAGTCAGGGGCTCTGTAGCATAGTAAGAATCGAAGTGTGATGTTAAGGGACAGGTCGCATTAATTAATTTTACTAATTAATTTAACTATACATAATTTATGTTTATTCGTTATAAAATAACATGATCTATGTTTTGTAGAAAGTGTCCAAATGACCACTAAGACATTAATTTAATAATTAATGTAGGATTATTTCTTGTACTAAGGCACTTTCCGCCCCTTTCATTGTGCATACATGCATATATTCTAATACTGATATTCTCCAATAGTCAGACTCCAGAAAGCGATTGGAATTCTTCACAGGAATCTCATTCTGAATTGAAGTGCTATAGAGAACAAAGCTATGCCAAAATCAGTTTGAACTACTTACCCTCCATAATTTCTCCTGTGAAATTAATTTTGGAAGTGTATTCTCTATAAAATTGGATGAGTAATTTAAAAATAGATTTTTTTTTCTAATCAGTTTTACTGAGATTGCTTTCCAGTTCCATGAAACTTTATACTTTTTAAAATATATATATAGCAAAATACAGGTAGGTAAGACCTTTCTTTTTCCATACCAAATTGGTTAAAGTTCAAATGGCTTAAACCTCATTTTAATCATTGCAGGTTTGAAGATGTTATGAAGGTTCATTTGTCTATAGCAATTTTAAGAATTTTATCTATTTATCATGTTTATATAATCACCGATCTCACAAAGAAATGTTTCTAGGCAGTGTGCAACCCTCAATTAAAAAGAAAACCAACACACATAAAACAATAATTATTAAAATTATAAAAACGATTTTAAAATCATGTAAAATAAGAGAGGAAAATGTTTTACCATAGTAAGGGAACAATTGCAAAAGCCCTTCTACCAGTGGCGGGATTGAGGTAATTTAACAACCGGTTCTCTGGCCTAATGATTTCTTCCAACAACCAGTTTGCCAAACTGCTCAGAAAGTTAACAACCGGTTCTCCCGAAGTAGTGCGAACTGGCTGAATCCCACCACTGCCTTCTACCCATGACTGCTAGATCTGTTTTTCAAGCAGAAGTCCTGAGTCCAGGAGAACTCCCAGGTTGCAGTGCCACCCCATCCAGCACTAAGAATATTTATCTCCCTCTTTTTGCTCATCTCTCTCACTATAAAAATTCATCATCCCATTCTTGAAATTCATCTGTTCCTACATTCAAGGTTTAAAATTTACCTCTTTTTCTAATCCAGGTGTGATAGGCTTTGAGAAAATCAGTTGGTTGCAACATTGCCAGGATGCTATTGTTTAAAAAAAAAACCTCACAGAAGTTTTGAAACATAGCAGGAGCATGGCAGCCAAGCAACCAGGAAGACTCTAGATCCTTTTGGCCCTTTTATTTGCATATGTTACAATTGGCCTTCCTTTACATAGTTTCCTATCAACCTCCCACTTTTTGGTTTCCATTTTGCAAATTGTCAAAACCAACAGAGACATCAGAGATGGTCAGAGTTGTCAAAATAAGTCAAAATGGCAGTTGCAACCATGTGAGTGAAATCCTGCTTCTTTTTTATTCGAGTGATCTTGTGGACAGTCCTGAAAACCCACAAGTACATATCTAAACAGCATTTCTTTTTTATGGGACATAGAATTGGAGCATTGGATATTTTTCTTTTATTTGTCCTTGTAAGGCAGGGTATGTATATTTGTGTCTGTGTCTGTGCATGATTGCAGATGTTGGTGGGATCCTAGATGTTCTTCACATACTTCTGTTGATCAGCTGAAGGCAAAAAGAGTGAAGATGCTTCGCTCTTTGTTTTAATATCATCATAAGTGAAGACATTTGCAAATCAGTTCCAGAAAGCATTTATGTGGGAATGGAAAATGCTGGTGGTGTGGAAGTGCCCTAAACTGTAATTACTTCTAACCATGGATGGGATAAATTGAGATTTATGTTAATTTTTTCTGAGTCAGCATTTATTGTGTATGAGCCTAAATATTGTTATCCCTAATTCTTGTAGTTTATTTTTAAGTTCAATATTGTAACATTTGCTGTGGCAGAAACTCTGTATATCTTATTATTCAAAATGACTCAGGTTTCTACAAACATTATATGCTCTTATTTCCTCTTAATGGTGCTCTACTTCTGGGAGAATGAACTATAATGCATAGCTAGCTCAATAGGGGAAGTACTGAATAATTAATGATAATGCTCCTTGTTCCTCAATAATGGCTGATAGAGAATGAGGAAAAATTGGTACCTAGTAGTCCACGTAGGACAGTGGCAGATTTTCCCCCAATGTTACCCTTCTTGAAGCTACTCTCTGCTCTATTCCTACATGAAGGGTAGCTCAGACTCAAAAATAGCATACTTTGTTGTCAGCCAACTAATTTAGTAATATAATAACATTTCGATTCTCTTGACCTCCATTCACTGGACTTCAGATGTCACAGACCAAATCTGCATTCATACTCCATACCTGAAATACAGAGAAGTGTCCTGTTATATCACTTGCTCAGTTTATGTCTTATGTGTAATTATGTAATTGACATTTTTACATCATTTGTGACAATTATATAATTTGAATCAATGTATATTATATAGATGGTACCAAGTCTAATGGTCAATTCCAATTTAATATATACCTCTTCCTCCAATAATCCTTTGATCAGTTCTACTATATTATATATT
This sequence comes from Ahaetulla prasina, assembly GCF_028640845.1. Taxonomy (NCBI): domain Eukaryota; kingdom Metazoa; phylum Chordata; class Lepidosauria; order Squamata; family Colubridae; genus Ahaetulla; species Ahaetulla prasina. The sequence goes on along the minus strand of NC_080543.1, from coordinate 139,867,368 downwards.
CCACAAGAAACAGCACTTTTCATTCTTATCTTGAATATGGTTATGAAAATATTACAAGCATCTGCACATATCAATAGATTAGCTCAATGAACAAAGAAAATAAGAAAATGTATTTCTACAAATAAAAAACAAAAGGTTTTTTAAAAGGTATGTTGGATATGTTACACACTAGGGAGCTCTTGCTGAAAAACAATTGTATAACCACCCAGAAATCTGATTTGTTCTATATGCTGCTTTGCTCTGAAAAATTGAAGACCCAAATAATTTTGAAGCAAGGTGATATGTGTAGGACTTTCAGGTCATTGTTAACCTGGATATTACCTACCAGTTGTTGCTGTAAATATTCACATTTGTTCTTCTAATGCCATGATGGCAAACCTATGGTACGCATGCCAGAGGTGGCACTCAGAGCCCACTCTGTCGGCACGCGTGCCCTCACCCCAGGTCAGATCTCCGTGGCATTTCTTTCATGAGCTTCTGTTTCCCTGCAAACGACGAAACAGAAGCTCATGAAACAAAAAGATCTTACCTCTTGCTGCACTGCCGGTGTTGGGATGCCCCACCTCCCGCCGGCCAGCTGGTCTTTGGGTCTCTGCTGTGTATGCGCACATGTTCATGCATGTCGGTGCAGGCACATATTTGTGTGTGTGCACACCTTTCAGTTTGGGCATGTGCGCGCATGCAGTTTGGGCACTTGGTGTCTAAAAGGTTCACCATCACTGTTCTAATGTACAGTATTTGACATAAATATCCTACTTTGTCTCCACTGAGCTACCTTATTTACCTGAAAGGAAACTGGCTCAGAGATGAAGACATCCTGATCCTTCCACATACAAAGTTAGATCAAAACTTCCTTCCTTCATTTCTTTATTCTCAGTGAACCTAAAATCACCTTCTCATTTTAAAGATAAATAAGCAAAAGCAGTGCCTATTATTTCTTTCATATAAATATAGTAAGATTATGGGCAGATTACTGCATTCTGTTTTCACAATTTTATTTCATTTCACTTCACCTAATTTTTTCTTCTTCACATTTCTGTGATGTACCTAACAAGTGATATTGTGACAAGTTCACCTTTCTACACTGAGCTTTATTGTTGAATTGAGATTAGAAGTCTTTCATAAGAAATGTCTACTGTGCAATCGTTTATAAAATTGTACAGGGTGGAAGGAGAGATCCAGACATAATTGATTTCCTTTGCATTATCTTGTGCTCTGTCTCTTTTATTTCCCACAAAATAATTTACTGAGGAGGAAAAGACAGGAGACCAGCAGAAGGTCTTTCGATTCAGGCTTCCAGCTCTCTGTTAAAACGCCTAAGTGTTTCTGGCCCAACCATTTTATTGTCTACTACATCAGCATCACTTTTTTGCCTTAAGTTGATTCATGGATGTCATTTCCTCTCCGTTTTCCAGATCTAGTTGTATAAAAATTTACTCAGAGAACTATTGAATCCTATGGGAGGTGGCTAGAAAATTCATTTTGTCACCATGGTGATGCTGCGGAAACAGCTTCCCATAGCAACGGATCTCTGCCCAGTCAACAACATTTAGAAACAGTTACTCTGCAAAGGTCAGCTATCATATTGAAAATCTTCATTCCAAGTGAGACTTTTAACATAGCAACTAGAAGAAAAATTACAGGGCTGGAATGGAATCAATTGCCATGGCAGCAAAGTCATTCTTAGTGACCACTTCGTGGCTACTGTAACATCTCTCTAGACTCCTTATGAAAAAGTGGGAACAGCCCTCGAGTCTCATTTCTCAGAGAGACTTGACATAACTGCACAGGTGAAAGAAATGCTGAAATGAAATGTATTATGGTATAGAGTCGTGATGGCAAACCTGTGGCACATGTGCAGACGTGGCATGCAGCACCCTCTCTGATGGCACATGAGCCGTCTCCCCAGTTCAGCTCTGCTGCACATGTGCACGCACCTCCCGCCAGCCAGCTGGTCTTCGGATCTCTGCTGTGCATGCGTGGGAGGTGTGGGGCATGCAGGGGGCACACATGCATGGGGGGCATGGCGTATGTGGGGGGCATGCATGCGCAGGTGGGTGGACAGGGCGCATGCACAGAGCGCATGCATGCACGGAGTGTGGCGCATGCATGCATTCGCAAGGGTGGGGCGCATGCATGGGGTGGGGTGCATGCATGGGGGCGATGCACGCATTGCATCCTGCGGGTTTGCATGCCAGAGCTTTGGCCACTCGGTTTGGAAAAGGTTAGCCATCACTGGTATAGAGGGAACAGCTGTTCCTGTTGGGCATATCAGAGAAGAAAAGAAAATTGGTTTTATTTGTGAGTTATTGACTTGGGTAATTTTTAAAACTTACTTCTGTTTCAGTAGATCCCAGAGTATGACACCATCATTAAAACACATCTTCATAAAAGCATAAAAGAATACCTGCAATATGACAGAAATATCAATATTGAGATTAGGAATGTGCAGAGTCAACATGAATCTCATTCTATCCAGGCTTAATTTTTTTAATTTAAAAAAAAAAGAGCTATAGAAAAAAACTAATGTTTGTTTGCTTACAAAGCTTTTTGTGAGACAGTATCGGAGAGCACAGTCAGTGGTGAAAGAGGCTAAATCTGAATGTTTTATATAGAAAGATAATAGGTGTGTGTGGGAGCTGTATGCTTAGTACATTTCTCTATGTAAACTCATTTTTACTCATATACACAACATAGACCCATTACACTTTCCGTTTCAGAATAAGCAATGTTATACAGAGCTTTGCAAAGGAACAAGTCTTCAGATGAATCTTTTTCTTCAGATGAATCTTTCAAAACAAAATACAATAATTGAGTGTAGATTTTCAATCAAGATAGATACTAACAAATTTCCTTTGTCATGTTGCTTAAACCATAGAGGGACATTTTTTTGCTAAATCTTTCAAATATGCTTCCCCAGAAATCTCTGAAATTTTTTTTTGTATTACTAAAAGAGGGGAGGAGACAATATAATAATTAAAAAGAAATAAACTGCAATAAAAATACAATTATAATAAATATCTAGATCAGGGGTGTCAAACTCAAGGCTCGTGGGCCAAATGCAGCTTGTGATGTGGTTGGATCCGGCTCATGGGCCATCCTGGTCTACCCAATGCGAAGAGGAAACATGTCAGCAGTTTGGGGAGTGGCATCAAGCTGGCCATGCCCACTCAGTCAGGCACGTTCACCCAGTCGGCCATCCCCGGCCAGCCCCCCCAGGTCAACCACAGCTCTGGTGTGGCCTCAATGAAATTGAGTTTGACATCCCTGATCTAGATCTTAACTTACTATTAGAATAAATCTACCAGAGAACATTCAGTTACCAGAGTATCATTTCAGAGAAGGCCCTTTTGCATAGCAAATAATTTACCTTTATGAGAAAATATACTGAGATTCTGGCCATCTTCCTGCTGAAGCCCTCTCCTGACAAAAAAGAGATTATAGGTAGTTCAGACATCTTGCACACAAGCTTTATTTCATCATCAAAGTCCTCACAATTGCACTCATGTCAGTCCTACTAGTGCTCAAAACTCTTTGTGAAGTCCACTGTTTGTTTCAACTCAGTGGGGAGCACAAAAACAACAGCACCCCCTCCAGCCAACTTAATTTTCCAACTTAATTTTTCTTGGTCTGCATTTACTTTTTTGACAAGGGAAAAATGTCCGGTGTGTTAAAAAGTGACCAAATATTCCCTAAGATTGATTGGGAATAATGAGAAAACTGGTGTTTTAATGGCACCTTGATTTCAGAAAGGAAGGGGAAACTCTGAGCAGTTGCTGGTAGAAGTTCCTATCATTGGAACCAATGATTTTCAACCAATTGGAAATCATTGGTTCCACTTTTTGAGGAAAGTTGCAACTTTGTAGTATTTCTTCTGGTGCAGCAGCTCAATTTGGGAAGTCCTGCATGTGGCCCAGTGCTGCTATGAGGACATGGCTGTAGCATTGATTGATACCGGTACAGTGTCTTGTATGTGGGAGGGGCCTAAATCCAAGTCATATCCTTTTTTATTTTTAGAAAATATTATATTAATTTTTGCTACATTAGATACAGTTAAAGAAGGAATCAAATATATCTTTCATTTAAAATGCATCATATGATTTTGGTCTTGTTTAGTTTTTAGCTGATTTGATTTATTCAGATTAAATAATTCTGTTGATTTCACAACAGAGAGGTGTAAATAAAGAGTTCATAAAATATCAAAAATTATATTAATATTTTGGATCCAGTACTCAAACCTTCATACAATAATGAATACTCTTTTCCAAGAAAATTCACATATAATTTTGTTGTAGATTTTTTTATCTACAGAAGTGCACTTATAAGTTTTTTACTGTATGATAGGCATGAACTAAGAAATGACGGTCTCTTAATATGTCAAAGTTCCATCTGGAAGAGAGAAAATGGAGAACAAACTACAATAAATATCAGTTCATAGAGATCCTGGGGAGACAAATCTAGAGGCCAAACAACAAGTTATTTTAAATACATAAGGAACAAATCTTTTATATTTTAAATGCATATTCTAAATAGCAGTTGTACAACATATATGGGCACGATTGGGATGTAGATCCTAGCAGAGCCACAGAATTCTCTTTCCAAGTGACACAGTTCTGATTCTGACCTCTCTCTACTTAACAAAGGAAACAAAGGAAGCAAAACTACTTATATGCTCTGGATTTAATATAACATATTACCCTGTTTTCCCCAAAATAAGAGATTCCCTGATAATAAGCCCAATTGGGCTTTTGAGTGCATAGCAATAAGGCCAAGCTCTTATTTCAGGATTCAAAAAAATATAAGACAGGATCTTATTTTTGGGAAAACATGTTATTTGGTTCTAAATTCAGTCAGGGATTGAGAGTGGGGAGACCCAGGTTCTAATCCATCCTCAACCATGGAAGTTTTACTGCATGATTTTAGATGAGTCACCCTCTTGTACATGCCACATACAGTTGTTACCGAAGGGAATAACAGGAGGAAGCAGCATTATTCCCGCTTCTTTGAGCACCTGAATGAAAGGCTGATATTAAATCTAATAAGTAAACCTGAGTATGACATCTTTCAACATAATAGTAACTATTGAATGATCTTATGTAGAATTGGGCAGTGGGTACATCCAGATGTGAAATGCACTTACCTTCGCTACCGATTCAGAACTGTGAGCATGTGCCTCTTCTGCGCATGCACAGAGGGTAAAAAACAGAATGTAATGATATCCGAGTGGGTGGGCGGAGCCCTACAGGTTCGCATGAGCTGGAACGATCCGGCTGGATTTCACCGCTGGGTACATCCTATTAGAAACATCTATTAAACATTTAAAGAAAATACTGCATTGATGTACATTTTCGGAATAAGAAAGTATAACATGTTTTGGGTTCATACTTAATATGAACAAAAAGTTTGTTTAGTTAAAAGCTAGTTTCTTGCAGTGTATGAATGTCAAGTGTCCATAGTTTCCTGCTGGAATTATGGAGCCTAATATGAAGTGAGAGCACAAGCCATGATAGTAATAATTGACACAGAGTAGAGATAGTAATGGAATGTAATAAAGATTAAGAAAAGTATATAAAGAATAATGACAAAGCAGGTGGAAAAAAAAGACATGACATTCAGTGCTTCTTTTACAAGCATATGACTTAATACAAAGAGCAGTCATTAGGGAATTTAATTAGTAGCAAGTGGGAGTGATTATTTTGTAATGTAATGTAAATAAAAATGCACTTCTAAAACTTATTACTTATCATGAAAATGAAAATGAAAGTTTTTCTGGTTGCAAATAGTAGATTTAAATGATGGATTTTCATGATTAAAATTTTATTTCTCATCGCTGCTGTCCTGCTAATTACAAATTGTCAGACTCTTTGTCTGCTGTTATTTGCGCTGATATTGTTTTTCATGAAAACAAAGAGCACATTTAATATCTAAAGCTCAGTCTATGCTTTAAGTGCACAACTATTTGAGTTTATCTACAAAATTGCTGCCTTTCCTTGCAATAATTATTTTAATACCTGTTTATCTATTTTTCTAACTCTGCATTTGCATTTTTCTTTATAAATCCAGCTGAAGTTAATAATATGCATACTGTTGTTATTCAATGAAATTTCAGACTTAAGACCATCTGCAAGGGAAAAAAGTGTATTTGTAGGGGACCCTGGCTGGGTGCCTGATGGTTTAGACAACAATTTTGTCTTCAAAAGGTGTACTGTGTAGCAAAGCAATTCATTGGCAAACATAAACTTAAAAGACTACAAAGATTTTCTTTTTGAGGGAGCAAAAGTCAGGCACATGGAGAAGACTATGAGGCTATCGAATATCAAAGAGATTAATACAGATAACTCTGGAGGAGGTATCCCAGGGTCACGAAATGTTGTAATGAACTGGGGTCATGTGGACCCCTACAGTCATCAGCAGAGAAGCCCTTGTACTTATACCCTCCCCTCTTTTCCCCCATCTAGAATATACTGTACCTATTCTTCTTCAACAGTACTTTCATTAAGAGAAAATGCTGAAAAAAGGAAACATAAATCAAGATGAAATAGGAGTCATACACACATGTCCTAAAATATTCACAGCATGTAAAAGCCACGACAGCTGCCTCCCCCAGTCAACTATGAAAATCCCTTCTTCTGGAAAAATACAAACTGCCTCTTGTTCTCCTCTCTTGTATACACACCCAGGCAGAACACTAAGAATGTGACCTGCATTCTTACTTGACCTTGATTAAACAGCATTCGTTGTTGAATTCTTTGAAACAAATTACTTGTGAAAGTGGAAACCAACAAATAGAAGACAAAAGGGAAACATGTCTCTGAACTGTCTAGAGACTGGCCTTATAACAAAAGGTTAAATGTTTGCATGCTGAAGATTAGCATGGCAAGGAAAAGAGATTATCAGGAAGCATGTGTACTACTCATAACACAAACACACATGGAATAGAAATGTGTGTCTGCATTGTTGTTATGGGGCACTGCATTTGTGTATGATAGCACTAAAATCATTTAAAATCAATATAAAGGTTGGGGTTTGCATCATAATTGTAACACATATTTCTCACACTTGTCGTATGACTTTTATGCTGTGTGATGGCTAGTAGATGCATGTTATGCTTGTATTGTGAAATGCTAGACTCACATTTTCTTCTGACTATCAAAATTCTGCCTCTAATTTATTGATTTATCAATATATTAATGAAATCCTGCAATCACAGAAATCTGTTTAATAAGGTATAAGAAAATAAAATGAAGTATAAAAATTAAGACAGTTAATCCCCACTCCAAAAAGTATTTAGTTTTTCCAGAAAGCAGACAATGTTGGAGACAAACAAATCTTATATGGAAAGTCATTTCAGAGGGCAACGTCATCACTGAAAACAGTGCTTCTGTCAGAACCTCTCAAAAGGGACAACCGGCTATTTTTCCCGAGCTGAAAAATTGATTCTGCAAATAACCAGCCATAAAGGGCTTTTGACTTGGGCCTTGAATTTATCTGTTACATTATTCCTGCACTTCTATTATGTTTGAATGATTTGCCGGAGGTACCTAGAATTATTACCTGATGTTAGTTTGCATTCAGTGGCTGTGGGAAGGTAGATTTGCAGAATGAAGGCTATCCATAAAACAACTCAGCTTTGATAGGGAATGTACACTCGCTGGAAGCCCATTCAACGGTCACTTTAATCAGATACCAGCAACAAGCCATTGGCATGCATATTTTCAGAGAGTCGTCAGTGACCTTTCAGGTTTGTAACATTGTACAGTATTTATAGATCAAGGTTCACTGATGTGGATATTTCAGCAATATCCTGAAAATTCAAGAATGGATCCTTGCTGGTAAAGAAACACAACTACCAGGTTTCACAACCTTTTCCAACAGGAGAATTAGGCCATCGAAAGGGCAGTAAATAGGAAATTCTTTTTATTTCTACCTCCATTGTTGGCTGTTTCAACACATCCTGTTTATGTTTTGATCATTTTCTCTCCCAAAATATTTGATAAAGAGTTTTGGCTTCCATTCAAGCAGTTGAACACAAACTGTTGACAACTCTCTAAACTCTAATTCTCAACATTAATCTTTCTCATAATAAAGCAATCAATATGTACTAATAAATTATGCCAGAAGAGTAAATCCAGAACAGGATAAGAAAATTATTGAATTTTAAGGTATTTAAATTATTTCTTAGAGAGATAGTTTCACTTTAAATTGTAAATAGGTTTTTTTCTTCCATTCGGTTGTGTTTGAATCTTGGGACTGCCTGGTCACTTCACGTCCCTTCAATTTTCTTGGCAAGTTTCTTTCTGAAAGCAGTTTTCCACTGTTTCTTTTCTGAAAGAAAGTGATTAGCCAGCCTGCTTTGTACCTAAGGAAGGAATAGAACTCTGAGTCACTTGGTTTCTAGCCTAATGCCTTAATCACTACACCAATCTAGCTCGCTTAAATATTGTAATATGACTTTAAAAGAAAAGATGCAAATGATACAGAAATCTTCATAGTTTGGGGGGGTGGTTAATTCTATCCTGCATGATATTAGACAAACATCATTGTTTTGTCTTAAAGCTTTCATAATGAGAGTGATGTAGAAAATAAAACTGAGAATTAGTGGTAGAAAAATCAGGTTCCAATTCCTCCTGAATCATGGAAGTCACTCTGTGCTATTGGATCAAGTCCCATCTCAAACAGGACTCAGACTTTGATTGCATAGTCATGATCTATCCACACCTGCCTCCTACTCTGGCTTACACTACTTTGATAGATGTCAAATAGAGTAACCCCTAATATAATCATCCTGAACTTCTTAAAGTAAGAAGTGGATCCAGCACATGGTAAAATCCCATTCCTCCCACTTGCCCTTTTCTTCTAATAACATTGTTCTTCTATAGCTGTTAGCTCTATTCTATTCTTGGACAGAAGTGGAAACAGTTTGGTAGACATGATCCTTTTCCTATTTTCGTCACTGACATTTATACATTCCCAACCTCCATCTTCAGTTCACAAATTAGCATGAAAATGCATGTGCAGAAGATCTGTAGGATATTGTAACAAAAAGTCAAAATGTTGACCATCATATGTGCAACTGGGCCTCTGGTGGCGCAACAGGCTAATGCAGCCTATTATTAACAGCAACTGCTTGCAATATTGCAGGTTCAAGTCCCACCAGGCCCAAGGTTGGCTCAACCTTCCATCCTTTATAAGGTAGGTAAAATGAGGACCCAGATTGTTGGGGGGCAATAAGTTGACTTTGTATATAGTATACAAATGGATGAAGACTATTGCTTGACATAGTGTAAGCCGCCCTGAGTCTTCGGAGAAGGGCGGGATATAAATGCAAAAAAAAACAAAAACTCATATAACAAACAAGCAGAGCTTCAATAGCATTATTGTGACTGCTGTCTTGACTTTTTCTTTAACCCCAGCCTGTGTATATCCCTGCACATGTGCATACAGGAAGCTGCAAAATTTCACTTCTAAATCCAAAAATACTTCTTCTCACTGGAACATTTTACAACATGTCCAGAAGTATTGGCAAAAAAATGGTAACACTTGTCACAACCATTATTACCTCCCTGTAACAATAAAAATAAGTAACAATCAAATAAGTACCTGTTTAATATTCTCCATTTCCTGCTGTTATTTCATTATCACCCGCCTTATGTGAATAACTGCAGTCTCTTTACAATAAATAGAAAATTAACCCTTAATATTCGATTCAGAAGTAGATTAGCATGCAGTGATGATAGTGACAGTAATCTTCAGGTGGAGAATTTGGTGCCATCCAATTGATATGAAGCTCCATTCTCAAGATTTCTAATCATAAGAAGTGGACGTGTAAGTTTAAAACTTCTTAATGTCATAAACTCAATTACAACGCAAATAACTCCTGAGATATGTTTTAGAAATTGTATGACAGATGATTATACTATGAATTCTGATGCATGAAAACAGACTTTAGAAACATATTTTTAAACGTTGAAACTATAAATATAAAGATGAATTTGCATGGTTATATATATTCTTGTATTTAATATTTTAGAAAAAAATAAAAAGTGCTTAAGAATTAACTGATCAATATTGTATCTTGTTACATGCTACTAATATTCAATAACCAAACTGACTCTGTAAATACTGAACTGGGCTTCTGAAGACTTCCTGAAGAGGCAAATATTTTTCTCTTTGAAATATAATGAAGAAACTGTAATAATTTGACTATGCTATTAGCTAAAAAAAGAGGAGGTGGAATTACACTATATGTAAGACATCACTACATATCTACAGAAATACACATGATCAAAAGATAAAATCCCACCAGAATGATATGGGCAGTGGTGAAATTCAATTTTTTTACTACCAGTTCTGTGGGCATGACTTGGTGGGTGTGGCTTGGTGGGCGTGGCAGGAGAACAATACTGCAAAATTCCCATTTCCTCCCCACTCCTGGGTGAAGGATATTGCAAAATCTCCTTCCCACCCCACTCTGGGACCAGCCAGAGGTGGTATTTGCTGGTTCTCCGAACTATTCAAAATTTCCACTACCGGTTCTTTGAACTACTCAAAATTTCCGCTACTGGTTCTCCAGAACCTGTCAGAACCTGCTGGATTTCTGCCCTGGATATGGGTCAATATAAAAGGGGGAAAAGTGGCATTGCCATAGGTGTACATTATAGGCTACCAAACCAACCAGAAGAAATAGACGAACTCTTTGCCAACCAATTAATGAATGTATGTAGGAAGCATACTACAGTAATAATAGGAGGCTTTAACTATCCAGATATCAACTGGGAGACAAACTCTGCAACGAGTGGGAGATCAAACAGATTCCTAACCAATCTGCCAACAACTTTGTAATTCAAAAGGTAGAGGAGGGAACTAGAAGTAAACCTACAGTATAACTGGATCTATTTCTTACTAATAGAGAAGAAGTGATAGAGGGAGTGGAAGTTGCCGGAACCTTGGGTGAAAGTGACCATGTCATACTGGAATTCAATATAATGCAAACACAAGCAATAGAAAATAATCCACCTAGTGTCTAAAACTTTAAAAGAGCTGGTTTTAACAAACGCAGAGAGAGCCTAGGAAAGATTCCATGGACAAAAATCCTAATGGGGAAAACAAATCAAAAAGCATGTTAAACTCTGAAAAAGGTGATCATAAAAGCCCAGTCCACCACAATACCACTGAAAAAGAAAAACAAGAAATTCAAAAAGAAACCAGCAAGGCTGCACAAAGAGCTCTCTGACAGACTGAAAGACAAAAAGTACAAGTACAAAAAAATGGAAAGAGGGACACTTATCTAAGGCTGCTTATCAGCAGATATCCAGAACATGCAAAGATGAAGTCAGGAAAGCAAAGGTTCAGAATGAACAAAGAGTTGCAACGAAAGTCAAAAATAATTTAAAAAGTTTCTTTTGACATATTAATAACAAGAAATAAGTCAAGGAAACAGTAGGTCCACTAAAGAGAGAAGTTCAGGGGTGAAATGCTCCCGGCTCGGACCAGATCGGCTGATCCGGTAGCGATGGCAGTGGGTGGTTCGGAGAACCAGTAGCAAAAATTCCTTCTTTCTGGCTCACTCACCTTTCTTGCCTGAATGGTAGGAACAGGTTGTAAAAAATGCTTTTAAAAGGTAAAAAAGGCTCTGATGATCACAGCTGAACCGTGAATTGTCAGAACCTTTTTTATACATTTAAAAGCATTTTTTACAACCTATTCGGCCAAATAGGTTGTAAAAAAAATGCTTCTGAAAGTAAAAAAAAGATTACGTGCCACAGCTGATCACACACACATCCTGCACACTGTTCTACTTACCCCATGCCTCCTTTTGGTGTGTACTATGAGCATGCAAGTGTGCACCTCGCATTTGGTGTGTGGTGTGCACTGTGGATGCGCGCATGCAGTATGCATTTGGTGCATGGCGCGCATGCACAGCCAGTGAACCGGTAGTAAACCGGTTCAGATTTTACCACTGGAGAAGATAGCAAGGAAGTAACAGGCAGTAGGAGAAAGCAGAACTGCTTAACTTGTTCTTTGCATCAGTCTTCATGCAAAAAGAAATTAAAGCCCAACATACTAAAAAAACTACTGAAAATTAAAATAGGCTGTATTTTACATTGGGGAAGTGCCTGAGGATTGGAAAAGGGCTGACGTGGTTCCATCTTCAAGAAAGCAGGGGGGAAACAGACTCAGGAAACTACAGACCAATCAGTCTAACATCAATATCTGGGAAGATTCTGGAAAAGATAATCAAGAAACAGATCTGTGAACAATACCATAGAAGAAAATAAAGTTATAACTAGCAGCCAGCATGGGTTTGTTAAAAACAGACCATGCCAAACAAATCTTATTTCATTCTTTGATAAAGTGACTAAATTAGTGGACCAGTGAAATGCTGTAGACATTGTATGTTTGGATTACAGTAACAAAGTTGACAAAGTTGACCACAACCTACTTCTTGTCAAGCTAGAAAAATGTGGGATAGACTGCATCACCACAGGTGAATTTGTAACTGGCTGACAAACCACATTCAATGTGTAGTCCTTAATGGAATTACATCTATATGGAGAGAAGCAAGCAGTGGGTACCACAAGGATCCATCTTAGGCCCAGTACTCTTCAATATCTTCATAAATGACTTAGATGAGGGAATAGAAGGGGACTTTGTCAAATTTGCAGATGACACTAAACTGACAGGAATAGCCAACACCCCTGAAGACAAGCTCAGGATCCAAAAAGATCTTTACAAACTTGAACAATGGGCCCTATCCAACAAAATGAATTTTAATGTGGAGAAAAGCAAAGTTTTACATTTAGGCAGGAAAAATCAAAGGTATAAGTACAGATTAGGTGAGACCTGGTTCAAAAACAGCAACTGTAAGAATAACCTTGGAGTCCTAATGGATGATCACTTAATATGAGCCAGCAGTGTGCAGCAGTAGTCAAAAAGGCTAATACAATCCTTGGCTGTATAAACAGAGGCATAGTGTTATGTATTCATGTTTGTACCTTTAAATATTTGAGCGGGAAATCAGCACGTTGCTGATTGGTCGAAGCCTCCAGCAGAACTGTATAAAAGGAGAGGTTTTTCCCCCAGCCTGTTGCTGGGTTCACCCTATATTAAAGAGCTGTTGTCACTACCCTGGTCTCCAGCCTCGTTACTTCCAGAACATAACATTGGCGACGAAGGTGGGATCTCGAGGCTAAGGAGAACCAGAACCGAGCTGAAGCACGATAGACCCGAACCCAGCAAACTCAGGGCAGAAAAGTGGAGATGGCCAGTTACACTCCGCCCGCACCGTTTGACCCGGCTAAAGAGAAATGGGGAACGTATATGACCCGTTTCGAAAGCTTTCTAGAAGCCAACGAACTGCAAGGAGTTCCAGATAACCGAAAGAGGGCTTATTTCCTAAGCCACTGTGGTCCGGAGGTCATCGATATCGCGGAAGCCCTGGCAGAGCCAACACCGTTGCAGTCGGTGTCGTGGCCAACTTTACAGACTTTACTAAGAAACCACTTCGCACCAACGCCGTCCAAATACGTGCGGCGGTTTGAATTCGGAGAGCGAAGGCAGATGGAGGGCGAATCCATCGGTGACTACATGGCCGCCCTAAGAAAAGCGTCCAAGGACTGCGGATACCGCGACCTAGACGAGGTGCTCCTCGAGCAACTCATCCGAGGGGTCAAAGACATCCGTTTGCGACGACGGCTGCTAGCAAAGAGCAACCTAACGCTGGCCAACGCCTGGACGGCCAGAGCACATGAAATGTCATCCCAAGCGGCAGAGACACTGCAGAAGCCGGTCCCACAAAGGCGAGCGAAGGCAACTCCGTGCACCAGGAGGAGGTTCAGACCGAATCCGACGGTGAAGATGAGGAAGGGTCTGCCGCACCGAGAAACGCGACAAAGGGGACCGAGACGAATGCGGAAGCTGCGGGGTCAACACCAGCGCCAACGCTGCAAGTTTAAAGACGCGACATGTCGGCGGTGTGGGAAGAAAGGGCACCTAGCTCAAGTTTGTCGAGCGCCCAACCTTCCCGCCGAAAATTCAAATCGGCCAATCAGAGCGCTGAATCGGCAAGGCGACCCGCGATTGGCTCAAACAAAAAGGCGCGGATTCCAACCAAACAACTGTGGTCATAGGTCACCGACCAAAGTGGAGAAGAAGATCTTCACCAAGCCAAAAATAGAGGGAGTACGGTGCCGGCTTGAAGTAGACACGGATCAGCGATCACCATCATGTCCTGGGACACTTTGGCGAAGTCGCTGCCGTCCGTCAAGCGCCACCTGCAAGCACAACGGCCACGAGTCCACGACTACCAGGGAATCGCATCCCTGTTCGAGGACCACCTCCGTCCGAGTCGAGTACGGTCCACATAAAAAGACCCTGCCCATCACGATCGTCGAAGGAACTCTGCCCAGCCTGTTGGGACTAGACTGGTTTCGTGCCCTGGGCATGGGAGTGACTGGCATCTACAGAAGTGACTGTAACCTGAAAGACATTCTCTTTAACGAGTTCGAAGATGTCTTCAAGGACTGCCTGGCTGACAATGACCCGGGGGAGGCGCAAGACTTAGCTGAGGTCCCAGAGTTCCAGCGACGCCATCAGGTCCCCGAGGGAAGCAGCAGGGAAAGTTCCAAAATTAATCCAAGGCCGGATGGCCAAGAAAAAGAGTCGGCCAATAATCCGGAGCCCGTTGGCCCAGAGAAAGAGCTGGGAGGAGAAAACAGCCCCTCCGACCAGCTCAAAACACCACCCAGAACTGAACCGCGCAGGTCAGAAAGAACTAGGAGACGCCCAGGTTATTTGCGTGACTACGTCGAAAAATAACATGTAAATAAATATGTAAATAGAGGCAAAGTGTTTTCTGGGAGGGGAGGAGTGTTATGTATTCATGTTTGTACCTTTAAATATTTGAGCGGGAAATCAGCACGTTGCTGATTGGTCGAAGCCTCCAGCAGAACTGTATAAAAGGAGAGGTTTTTCCCCCAGCCTGTTGCTGGGTTCACCCTATATTAAAGAGCTGTTGTCACTACCCTGGTCTCCAGCCTCGTTACTTCCCGAACATAACACATAGAATCAAGATCACATGAAGATCATGTGAAGATCACTAATACTGCTTTATAAAACCCTAAAAAGACCACACTTGGAGGATTGCAACCAATTTTGGTCACCATACTACAAAAAAGATGTTGAGACTTTGGAAAAAGTTCCAAGAAGAGCAACTAAGGTGATCAAAGGCCTGAAGACTAAATCATATGAAAAACTGCTGCAGGATTTGGGTTTGGCTAGTCTTAAGAAAAGAAGAATCAGAGGCAACATGATAGCAATATTCCAGTATTTGAGGGACTGCCACAAAGAAAAGGGGATCAAATTATTCTACAAAGCCCCAAAGAGCCAGACAAGAAACAATGGTTGGAAGCTAACCAAAGCGAGAAGCAACCTGGAATTAAGAAGAAACAGTGCAGACAATTAACCAGTGGAACAGCTTGCCTTCAGAAATCATGGGTGCTCCATCACTGGATGTTTTTAAGAAGAGACTAGGACAGGGGTGTCAAAATCAAGGCCTGCTGGAAACAGAGAAGGAACAGCCCACGGTACCTTGGCCCAATCCTCCCGAGTTCTATTTTCTCTGGCAGCATGCTGGAGCAGATTGTCGCAGCCAAAATGGAGCTAGGGAGGGCTGCACAGCCCTCCCTAGCTCCATTTTTGCTGGGAGCATGGTGCAGGAGGCTGTCAGAGCAGAAAACGGAGCTCAGGATGGCCACATACAGCCCTTGTAGCTTCATTGTTGCTGGCAGCCTGGTACAGGTTTCCAGTCATAGTGGAAAATAGAGCTTGGAAAGGCTGCCTGTGCTTCTCCTGAGCTCTGTTTTCGCTGGCAGAGTGCTAACAAAACAAACCACTAGCAAAAGTGGCATTTGATCACAAGGCAAGGAGGCAGTGGGAAATGTTTCCACTTTTGCATTTGAGCATCCAAGAAGGGACAGGAAAGGAGAAAAGGAAAGATGAAAGAAAAAGATGGGAAGATGGGAAGAGAGCAAGGAAGGAAAAAGAAGGAAAAAGAGAAAGGAAGAAGAACGAAAGGAGAAGGAAGAGGGGAAGGAAGGGAGGAAGGAAGGAAGAAAATTATAATGAGAGGGAGGGAGGGTCTGAGGAAAGTCCTGCCTTAGCACTTGGCCACCAGCAGCCCTGCTGCCAGAGGTGGGCTGCTGCCGGTCCAAACCAGTTCGGGTGAACCAGTTGTTACAATTCTGCGCAGTTTGTGAACTGGCAAATCCCACCATTAGCTGGCTCCACCTGCCCTTCCCTCCTCTGGCCCCAGCTAGAGTCACGCCCGCACCCAGCTACATTATGTTCGCTCGCTTGCCCAGCTGATGCAGCCCAGCTGATCTCTGCTCTCGTCTGCTTGCCTGCCTTCACCGTAGCCTACTACACTAGCCATTCTATCCAGCTGATCTCTGCACCTCACCCACTCTGCTCACCATGGCTGCCCACAAAGGTAAGTCACCAGTTCCAACCTCTGGCCTTCCCTGGGGCCTATGGGCAGATACCTCCCTTCACCTTGGGTCAGGGGACACGCCAATTCCTGCCTCTGGCCTTCCCTGGGGCCTACGGGCAGATGCCGCCCTCTCGCCCTTCACCTCAGGTCAGGTGACACACCTGTTCTGACCCAGCCTTAGCAGAATCAATAAACAGACTCCTTGTCCCAAAAAAAACCCCTCTTTTTTTAACTACTGTGAATTCATGGCATTCACATACAGAAAAGTCCAGGCAATAATCCTTCCAAGGGTTAATTGCAGTAACAGACCTTATCAGTTCTTGGCTAACAGTTGTAAATTAATTCCTGGCAAGAAGTCTCTGAGGCAGGAACCACGATAAGCAAATCTTCTGAAAGAAATACGAACTGTTGTCTCCCTGGTTTTTCCCCCACCTCCCCATCCCATTCGAACATAGCACAGACAGCCCAATGGAGGCAGAAAAATGGGGCATTTCATTGGCCCTTCTCTTTTTTCCCCCTTAGCCTCCTTTTGCCAGATGTGCCAGGCAGTCGCGATCTTTAAATGGGCTTTTATTTTGACAGCCCAAGAGAGTGGGGAAAGGGACTCGGAATAGTATGTAAGAAATCGTCCTGTCTCTGCAGTATCAGCCCGCTTGCACCACCCCACTTTGCCCGGAGTGACATCGAGTTGCTCATGCCCACTCAGTCACATGACCCCCCAAGCCACACCCACCCAACCAGTCACTACGCGAACCAGTTGTTAAATTAATTGAAGCCCACTACTGCTTGCTGCCCTCTCTCCATCTCTTTGTCTCCTCCTCCTGACCTCTCCTGGTGGTCTCCCATCCTATCGCTGAGGATGCTTTGATTACAAAGCCGGATCTCCTCACATGGAGAGGAGTGGGTCTCCTCTGACCCACACATTTGCCTTCTCACACACACCATGAGCAACCTGGCCAATGAGAGTGAGCAGCAGCCTTGAGGAAGAGGTAAGCACAGACAGGCACTCCCTTGGGGAAATGGGGCTGGGGTGTGGGGTCCAGGTGTCCTGGGAGCTCGAGAGCCGGGCTGGGTGCTTGCCCTCCAGTGCCTAGGGCTCTGGACAGCCTGCGCTTTCTTCCGGGGCTCCTTGGATGGCCTGAGAGGGATGGTGATGCTCCTTTGGAGGACACGGGTCTGGCACTTTCCCTGGTCTCACTCTCATCTGCTGGAGACAATCCCCCACCCCCCAGCTCCACCCGGACCACCACAGACATCCCCAGTATGATTGACATCAGGCTGGCCACACCTGCCACAGCCATGCCCACCCAACTCCTTAAGGTCAAACACAACCCTGATGTGGCCCTCAATGAAATTGAGTTTGACACTCCTGGACTAGACAGTTATCTGAAATAGTATAAGTTCTCCTGCTCAAGCAGAACTAGAAGACCTCCAAGGTTTCTTCTAGATTCTTCTCTATTCTATTCTATTCTATTCTATTCTATTCTATTCTATTCTATTCTATTCTATTCTATTCTATTCTATTCTTCTGATGCAACAGTAAGATTGCTTATAATATAATAATTATCAGATTGCTGATAATATAAATCAGAAATCACTAAGGATTAACTGAACATTTGTTTTCCAGATTAAATTGTGGGAAACAGAATGATCTGTTTTGGATCACATCAACCTTCATTTTGATAGATCATCAAACTGCATATATTCAACTCATTTTAAATTTAATGCTTTTTTAAAAAAAAATCTAGGAACATTATATTTGTAAATGATTCTTTTCTGATAATTATTCTTCAGTGATCCTTCTTTCTATTTGGCAGGAATGTTTCATGCAACACGTTAAATGCTTCTAAAAAGGAAGCAGTATTTGCACATTGATTAAACATATTTTATTCACCTATATGTGAGAATATATTTCTTACTTGATGCATATTCTGTCAAATGTGGTACTGTGTATGTCATGCTTCTAAAACAGTGATTGCAAACTGACAGTTTCCATGCCGAATCTGCCCTCTGTCTGGCTGCTCAGATGCTTAATTCTTCTCTCTTCCAGTTTTCTAAAAACAAGTGGGAAGGGAAAACAAAGAGAAAATACTTGCTCATCTTAGCCTTTCAATCTCTCTTCCTGCTTATCTTTCCAAGTTATTTAGCTAACTCAAGTGAAGCTGTCACTCCCAATAGAGAGATTGGCTAGCTTGACTGTTAAATTTTGCTGTGGAGATATGGGAAGGACAAATATCCATAACTGCATTTGAGGGAAGCAAGCTAGATTTAGAAGGCATAGTTGCTCAAATCAGGAGTGCTGTTTTGAAGGGAAGCCTTGTGCTAAGGGCTCATCTGTTGTGTAGATAGGAGATGCCATTTTCTTATGTAGATCCCAGGTTGTAGAATGAAGTAGCTTCATATATTTGGCACATGCCCTCCTATCAATTAGAAAAATGCTAGATGTTGCTTAAAATCAAACATATCTTCCACCAGGCTTTTAATGGTTTGTTTTGATTGTTAATTTATTTCATATTATTAGCTTGCTTTTATTTCTATTTTGAATTTACTGTATGTTTGGTCTAAATATTGTATTTTGTATAGTGTTGTAAGCCTTTTGATGATCAAATTGATAGAAAAGCATGGTATAGATAGATACCTTTTAAAGTGATCAAAATTGGTATAAAAATTATTTATTTTTATTCACTTTACGTTCTCTTACATTTTTAGTTTTAATAAATGATGGAGAGTTGTTATTTTATTTATTTATTTATTTTTATTTATTTATTTGTCAAACACAACAGTATATATAAGTATAAGCATGAAATAACCATATGAATTGGATACAATCAAAGGAAATATTAGGAGAGGAATGGTAGGCACGCTGGTGCTCTTATGCACGCCCCTTACAGACCTCTTAGGAATGGGGTGAGGTCAATAGTAGATAGTCTTTGGTTAAAGCTTTGGGGATTTTGGGAAGAGACCACAGAGTCAGGTAGTGCATTCTAGGCATTAACAACTCTGTTACTGAAGTCATATTTTCTACAATCAAGATTGGAGCGGTTCACATTAAGTTTAAATCTATTGTGTGCTCGTGTATTGTTGCGATTGAAGCTGAAGTAGTCTTCGACAGGAAGGACATTGTAGCAGATGATTTTATGAGTTAAACTCAGGTCATGCTGAAGGCGATGGAGTAGAATTTTCTAAACCCAGGATTTCAAGTCTGGTGGCATAAAGTATTTTGTTGTGACCAGAGGAGTGGGACAAAAAAAATCTCTATATATTTCTGTGCTTTACCATAACACCTTACTTGTCTTTACTCTTTTTTTTAAATAAAAAAAAATCCTAAATGCTACAGACTTTCTTACAGGAAAGCTCTAGGCTGACTCTTCTCTTTTTTGTAGTTTTTCTACAAATGCATGGAGAACAGTGTTATTCACATATTCATAGTACTCCAGGTGTTGTCATTTCTTGTCATATATGCATGATTACATTGGTTGTTTTCTTTTCACTAGCTTTTGTAATGACCCCAGGATAGGAGTGGTTTCTTTTTTCCCCCATATCTATCAAACTAAGGGATGACAGTTTCATTTTGTGGACCATTTACAACTTTCAGCTCATTACTGATTATGAGTAGTACCTGATTGTGGGCATCTAATTTTTTTCTTTTTGACCTCCCTGGAATGTTGGACCAGCAGCTGTATGAAACTTTGCTTGCTCTAATAAGTTCTTAATATCTTACTAGTTCTTTCAGAGCTATAAAGTTTTACAGCCAGTGAAGCCATCTTCAGTCTCAGTGTCACACTTTCTCCATTCAAATATTTCCCTTATTATGTGAAAAGGAGCTTGGGAATTGGAATTTGAACACACCAACACTGTCAGAGTAATAGATATTAGTCTCTCCATTCCTCTACTGAATCATATATCTGAGAAATTGCTAATCCATTATGTCAGAAAGAACAAATTATTATATAGTGTAAATTAATATTGTGTTACACAATATTTATAGATATATCTGGCTACATGTAATATGCAGTTCAGCCTTTGAAAGATAAAAAATATTCCAGACTGTAAAAACAGTTTACATCAGAAATCTTTGGATTTCTGTCAAAACATTACACACTGTTAAGAGAATTCTTCTAAGTAGATGGCTATTTTCTTAGGATGCATACTGTTCAGAACAGCTAAGCTTCTAAAAGAATGGAAAAACTGATTCAGCAAACTATCTTGGGCCATATGCTTTCTCAGATAAGAATGAGGTGTTTAGTTTTCAGGTCTTAATATGTTTTACAGACATTATTCTTGTATTTTCTGCAGTCAGGTCAATTAAATTGTGCCTAATTTTTGCTAATTCTACATTTCAGAGATAAACTTTACAAAAAGGGGAATATACATCTGAAAGGCCATTTTGAAGGAGAGCAAAGGCTGGAATGAGAACCAGTCTGGTGTAGTGGTTAAGACATCAGGCTAGAAATGGGGAAACTGTAAGTTCTAGTCCCACCTTAGGCACAAAGCTGGCTGGGTGACCTTGAGCCAGTCACTTTCTGTTAGCCCTAGGAAGGGGGCAAGGGGCTTCTGAAACAACTTGCTAAGAAAAATGCAGGGACTTTTCCAAGAATTGAATGGGAGAGGGTAAATGACTGGAGTATGAGTCCTCTGCTACAAGGGTCCTCATCAACCTCCCAGCCATGGACTGCTACCAATCTGTGGCCCATTGGAAACCAATTAACGCAAGTGGCAAGCAATCAGGAAAAACTTCTAAGAAAGCATGCGCAGAAGCTAGATTGCATGTACAAAACTTATTACAATTGGCCGAATAATTAAAATGATGATAATAAAATAATAAAATCCCCATTAAAACCAATTCGAATTTAAAATCTAGTCCAGGCGCACGCAAATAAATAGATGTGTCTTAAGCTCGCGGCGAAAGGTTCGGAGGTCAGGAAGTTGGCGAAGTCCTGGGGGAAGCTCGTTCCAGAGGGTGGGAGCCCCCACAGAGAAGGCCCTTCCCCTGGGTGTCGCCAGCCGGCACTATTTGGCCGACGGCACCCTGAGGAGTCCCTCTCTGTGAGAGCGCACGGGTCGGTGAGAGGTATCCGGTAGCAGCAGGCGGTCCCGTAAATATCCCGGCCCTATGCCATGGAGCGCTTTGAAGATAGTCACCAAAACCTTGAAGCGCACCCGGAAGACCACAGGTAGCCAGTGCAGTCTGCGCAGGACAGGTGTCACATGGGAGCCACGAGGGGCTCCCTCTATCACCCGCGCAGCCGCATTCTGAACTAACTGGAGCCTCCGGGTGGTCCTCAAGGGGAGCCCCATGTAGAGAGCATTGCAGTAGTCCAGACGAGACGTCACGAGGCGTGAGTGACTGTGCATAGGGCATCCCGGTCTAGAAAGGCGCAACTGGCGAACCAGGCGAACCTGGTAAAAGCCCTCCTGGAGACGGCCGCCAAATGATCTTCCAAGGACAGCCGTTCATCCAGGAGGCGCCCAAGTTGCGCACCCTCTCCATCGGGGCCAATGACTCGCCCCAACAGTCAGCCGCGGCTGCAGCTGACTGTACCGGGATGCCGGCATCCACAGCCACTCTGTCTTGGAAAGATTGGGGTTGGGCCTGGTTCTCCCCCTCCAGACCCGCACGGCCTCAGACACCGGGACAACACTTGATAACCGTTGGGGTGGTCCGGTGTGGAAAAATACAGCTGGGTGTCATCAGCGTACAGCTGGTACCTCACACGAAACCACTGATGATCTCACCCAGCGGTTTCATATAGATGTTGAACAGAAGGGCGAGAATCGACCCTGCGGCACCCCACAAGTGAGGCGCCTCGGATCGACCTCTGCCCCCTGTCAACACCGTCTGCGACCGATCGGAGAGATAGGAGGAGAACCACCGAAAACGGTGCCTCCACCCCAATCCCTCCAACGGTGCAGCAGGATACCATGGTCGATGGTATCAAAAGCCGCTGAGAGGTCTAATAGGACCAAGGCAGAGGAATAACCCCTATCCCTGGCCCTCCAGAGATCATCCACCAACGCGACCAAAGCCGTCTCAGTGCTGTATCCGGGCCGGAAGCCAGACTGGAATGGGTCTAGATAGACAGTTTCATCCAGGTACTGGGGTAATTGACATGCCACCACACTCTCTACAAACTTCGCCGCGAAACGAAGGTTGGAGACTGGACGATAATTACCTAAAACAGCTGGGTCCAGGGAAGGCTTCTTGAGGAGGGGCCTCACCACCGCCTCTTTCAAGGCGGCCGGAAAGACTCCCTCCACCAAAGAAGCATTCGTAATCTCCTGGAGCCAGCCTCGTGTCACCTCCTGAGTGGCCAGTACCAACCAGGAGGGGCACGGGTCCAGTAAACACGTGGTGGCGTTCAACCTACCCAGCAACCTGTCCATGTCCTCAGGAGCCACAGGGTCAAACTCATCCCAAACAATCTCACCAAGACCACTCTCCGACGTCTCACCTGAATCTACCCAATTTTGGTCCAGACCGTCCCGAAGCTGAACAATTTTATCGTATAGATAACCACTAAACTCCTCAGCTCGTCCCTGCAATGGGTCATCCCGCTCCCCCTGTTGAAGGAGGGAACGAGTCACCCGAAACTGGGCGGCCGGGCGGTTATCTGCCGACGCAATGAGGGAGGAGACGTAGCAACGTCTCGCTTCCCTCAGTGCCACTAGGTAGGTCCTACTATAGGACTTAACTAGTGTCCGATCAGCCTCCGAACGACTGGACCTCCAAGAACTCTCTAGGCGTCTTCTCCGGCGTTTCATCCCCCTCAGCTCCTCGGAGAACCAAGGAGCCGGTTGGGACCTGCGCCGGGTCAGAGGCCGCAAAGGCACGACACGGTCTAAAGCCCCCGCCGCGGCCCGTTCCCAGGCCGCGACTAGTTCCTCAGCCGTGCTGTGAGCCAGACCCTCAGGAAACGGCCCAAGCTCCATCCGGAACCTCTCCGGGTCCATCAGGCGCCTGGGACGGAACCAACGTATTGGATCCGTCTCCCTGCGGTGTTGAGTGGCGGTCAGAAAGTCCAGGCGAAGGAGAGAGTGATCTGACCATGACAAAGGTTCAGTGACTATTTCCTTCAAGTCCAGATCCTTCAACCACTGACCAGAGATAAAAATCAAGTCCAGTGTGCCACCCCCAATGTGAGTAGGGCCATCAACTACTTGAGTCAGGTCCAAGGCCGTCATGGAAGCCGTGAACTCCCGAGCTGCTGTCGATGACGTGCCGGATGATGGCAAGTTGAAATCCCCCATGACTATAAGTCTGGGGGTCTCCACCGCCACCCCAGCAAGCACCTCCAGGAGCTCGGGCAGGGCAGCTGTCACGTAGCAAGGAGCCAGGTACGCGACAAACAAGCCCATCTGACACCTATGACCCCACCTCACAAAGAGGGATTCACACCCGGCAATCTGAGGTACAGTGGTCTCCCTCGGCTCTAGACCTTCTCTAATAACAACCGCCACCCCCCCACTCCTACCCTGAGCCCTCGGCTGATGAAATGCACGGAAACCCGGTGGGCACATTTCAACAAGGGGCACGCCCCCTTCAGTGCCCAACCAGGTTTCCGTAACGCCTATAAGATCCGTGGCGCCCCCCTGAATAAGATCGTGTATTAGGGGGGCCTTATTGACCAGGGACCGTGCGTTGCATAGCATAAGCCGAAGGCCCAGGCTCCGAGGGTCTTGACCATCCGGGGAACGGGACAAGTCAGAGGGATCGGGGCGCGTAATCGCCTGTAAACATCGAGCGCGCGCCCCCACAAAACAATATGATCCCCCACTTCCGCCATATCTGCCCCTCCCACTTACCGTACAAATAGGACCACCCTCACTAGAAGGAACACACTCCCCCCCCCATAACCTCCGAACCTATTAAATAACCGCCGCGAGCACACGCAGGAACTGGCTCCCCACCCGACGGGCTACCTCCAACACCCGCCCTAGCCCTCCCACCCCTTAAAAACGCCCTATCTAAAAATCCCCAAAGACTCTTTTTCTTCGCATGCCACCTCTGTGGATCCCAAGACCCGTCATTGAGGCCGGCCCTTGATAATGAAGCAGGCCATTCCTGCGAGGCGGGGGCACCTCACAGGCGCAAGAGTTCCAATGCAGAATATCGCATATATAAATAACTAAAAGCATAAATAGGAGATAGAGGCCAACGAGAGGTAATAATGTCTAGGATGGCAGAATGTAATGCCAAGTCCAAATGGATACCCATCCTCCGATAAATCTTCAAATGGTGGCTGGCTTAAAGCTGGTAAAAGATGGAATAATAGGCAGATATAGTCTGGTGATAAAATTATTACTACTCTGCCCAAAGCTCAGTCCTAAAATCCATAACTGAAAGAGGTGGTATTTCTCTCCCCGTCAGCGGCATCACAGATGTTTCCAAATAGATGTTTCAAAATAGGGCCCCAATAGCTCACCAATCAGTCTCCAAGCATCTTCCCCAAAAATTCCAAGAATGGCCATGGCCTAAGAGTCTCAACCGGCCATATAAAGTGCATGATGACAAAATGCAGATGACAGATGTTACAGTTGACAATGTAACATTATAGTCCCGGGAAGAAGCAGGCCCAGCTAGGCCAAACCAGGCCGAACTAGGCCAGGAAACCTCAGCCCCCTCCTTACTCCTTTCCACATAGAGCTCCAGGTCCTATCCAAGGTCTGCCCGCTCCACCGGACCAGGCCTAGCCGAAGAACCAACCAGACCCCTCCAATGGGCCGGCACGATGTAACAGGCCGTGGATATCACCACGGCGAGGAGTTCATCCACGCAGAAAGTCTCAGGCAGGGGCCACAAGGGGGACCCTTCACAGCCCCTCACCCCAAGCCAATCCACCGGATCCAAAAAACCTGGGAGAAGACCTGGGAAGACCGAGAAGAGCCGGAACAGTCCAGAAACAGTCCAAGCGCCAGATGTCCAAACGGGGAGAAGAAACAAGCCGCGGCCTTCCAGCAACCCAATACAAGCCGCGGCCTCGCCTCGCGCCCGGTAAGATGGTAAGATGGCCACCGTCCGCAGCTCGCCCTCCCCGGTCTCGTTCTCGGCAGCCGTGAGTCCGAGGAGGTCCACAGACCCTTCCCATGGCTGCCAGAGAGATGATACACCTGACCGGGGGGCGCAGACCGCTCGGCAAGCCACCTGGGCATCGCCATCCCCTCCTCAATCGCCCGTCGTCGGCTCCGATCCCTTGTTAAGCCGCCATCTTGCGCATGCACAGAGCCACTTTTATCCCTCTTATTCTACTTTATAAATGCTAGGCAGATGCTGTTTGCTAGAGAATTATATGGTGATGGAAAATCAAACTGGAAATCACTGGTATATACACAATCAGCTGTCAGATGTGTCATAATTATTTAGTTTGGCATGAAAGAAGCAATTATTCTCACTGAATGGAAACGTCTCTATGGAAAGCATGTCATATCTAAAGTAATTAGTAAAAATAATGGATCTACGGAATTCTTGCTGGGGAAGAAGTGATGCTGGAATGGAGGGGTACTCAACTCAGTTATTATAAATTGGTTCTGAGTTGGACAACCCAAAATTAAAAAAAAAACAGTGGGAAAAAGATCTTAAAACTTTTACATTTTTATTATCAGAAATGCTCAGAGTCTTGCCTGGTTTACTGCTTGTTTATTTTCATGTTGGGCATATGCACCTAGTGGCTTCCAAGATGATATACCATGAGCAAAGCCCATGTTTGGGCTGTTTTCAGATTAGGAACCCTTGAAGAGAGGAGGAATAGAAAGAGCATTGCAGAAAAGAACAGTAACCCTAAAACACTTCTGGTTTCTTTTAAAAAATTAAATAGCACAATAAGAATGACACAGAACAATAGAAATATTTCAGTAGGTAAAAAAAAAACCAACACAGAAACTGGAAGATATTTTTGGCAAGACTATTATTTTATTTACTTTTGCCATAATAATTTAGTGCTTATAAACGCCTCCAAAAAGCATTTCTTATAGTAAATTTTAATACAAACAATTTACTTCAGGTTTAAAAGTATGGAACATATGGACATTTGGAAACAAAGTCCAAAAATATAGCTTAATTACCAATGCATTTTCCATCGCAGTGAGTTAACTTGGGCTCTGGAAATTTCAAAATAAACAGAAGACATGGAAAATACTTACTTTGAAGCTTGAGACATCCCTATCAGCCTCAAGCAATATTTTAGCTTCCCGTTACTAATCAGTTGGGGCACAAAGACCCTTTTCAAGAAAACGTGTGACTGGACTTCTGTTCCTCAAGATAAATAAGCATCTGGTTTAAAAATACAGCAAAAGAAAAAACGGAAAACCTACAAATAGAGGAAAACGGTCTATTCTGGTTAAACTATGTGAAACAGCAGCATTGTTTGCTTGGCATACTCAAGAGGGACGTGCTTCAACTCAAAACAAAAATTCTCACAGATTATATACACGTGAACATAAAAGGCCTCACCTTGTGTGAGGAAACTGTCACATGCTATTTCCACTTGTGGAATCTTCCTCGCAGATAGAGATATCACTCTCTGTGCTAGTTAAAGTATTTGTTTGGGAATGCAATTCTAAGATAACCAAATCCCAATAAAAATAGTAATGGGGATTTGGAAAAAAATTATAAAAAGTAGGTAAACCAATAGATCGTTCATGGGAAAAATCCTGAATTTCTCCAATATGAATACTGTTAGATAGTGATGTAAGAGAAGTAAAATAAAATCTAGCAGTGGCATTTGCAGAGGGCAAGCAAAGAGAGCCAGGGTGAAGTTTAACCCTGTCACACACAAGTCCAAAAGAGGCAGATGCTTCTAACAAATTCACCAAGTGCTGGTAAACTTTATGTAAAACATTATGTAGCTTTATGTAAAACTATAAGATAATGTACTTATTAGCAAGAATGAAAATGAGCACATAAATTCTTCCATTCATCATTGAAACTAATATATTTTAAAGGTATACAAATCCCTTAGAAAACCAGCAGATTATATTTCCATTACTAACACTGAAACCTTAGTGTAGTGATAAAAGTCTTTGGCTAGAACCTAGGATACTGAAATCCAAGTCCCCACTTGTCTACTGAGTTCATTAGATAACTTTGAGATGGTTCCTATTCTTCTTCAGTCCAACATACAGTAGCTCCACAGGTTTTGAAGATGAAATGAAGGATAATGCCATGTACACTGCCTTGAGTTTCTAGAGCACAAATAGCTAAAATATGTTAATAAATGATACAAAGTTATTTAGAACAAATGTCTACAACCTTGGCAACTTTAAGCCTGGCAGACTTCAACTTCCAGTATTCTGGGAGTTGAAGTCCACTAGGCTTAAAGTTGCTAATGTTGGAGACCCCTGATTTAGAAAATACTACTAAGTAGAGTAATACTGCAGATAAATTAATTCTATATTAATGTATTAATCTTTCTACATGCAGGTAGAAGTACATAAATGTAAGCATAACTGTCTAAAAGTGAATTAAATTGGATAACAGTTCAGTTCTAAATAAGAATAAAATATGCTGCATTCAAAATAGTTTCCAATAAATTTGCCATTTCCAATTCTAGAAATACTTTCTAGGTACCAGACTAGCCCAACATGCAGAACAATGACTTTGCTCAATCATATAAACACTGGTCAGTACAAGGTTTTTCCCACAAAACAGAGATTATAGGAACCTGTTTGGGACAAGGCAAGCTGGGATTGTCAACAGCATGAGAGAAACTTATTCACAAAATGATTGCCATCCGAAACTTGTCTGTTTGAAAATTGCTGCCATCATTGGAATGGCTGATCCCAAAATGTTCATTACACAGAAAGTTAACTAGCTATCTTCTACATATTCAGACCACCTCAATGAACTTTTTCTGCAAATAATTATAGCACTTTGACCTGAGTATGCTTCCTTTCTTATTTTTTTCTAAAATACTATCTTTTAAAAGTATGCCTGGTGCCAGTTTACGTGCTAAAAACCCTCCCTCCTGTTTGAAGTAATTTTCTGACTACCTGCTTTCACTGCACTTATGAAGCAGCGCTGGGGGGAGGGGGGTGCATTAAAACCACCAGATTTTGGTGAGATCAAGTGGACAAGGGGTAGGTTTTATTTTCCATTGCTGTGTGCCTCTTTTTTAAAAAAAAAACAGAATAAAGTCACTCACTCTTCCTTTACAAATGGGTATAATAAACATGCCTTTGGCATATACATTAGAATTCTACCCCAGAATTCTAGATTAGGACCATAAAATAAACTAGTTAAATACAATTTCTCCCAAGATGAACTCATATTACCTGGAACTATATAGCCCTTCTCTCCTCTCCTCTCCTCTCTTCTCCTCTTCTCTCCTCCATTAAAATTAATCCTAAACCCTATTCATTGAGTTTTAGGGAAGAATGCGAAAAAGGGATTCCCTTCCCTTCCAGCTGTTTTTCTATTGTTTTCTATTGTTTGAAGAGCTAAAACTTCTCAGTCATGTTTAGTAAAAGTTTTAGACTCGATGACCCACAGTAGTTGTCTCTTGGTAATTGGCATTTTCTGCCATATGCTTGCTGTTATCAGTGCATAACCAAACTTTATAAATACACTGTTGGGAGAAATGTCCATCTGGGTTCAGTTCCAAGTGGGGATAAAGACACTGGAAACATGGAGACTGCTTGGAAAGATGGTTTAATGGTGGTCAGGTTCACATGGCTTGAGTTCCTGAACAGAAAAAGGGGTGAGATGCTGAGCGCGCCCTGGCTTTATGCTTTCTCTGAGCTTTGAACTTCCTGGGGCATAGGAAGAGTGTACTGATTGGCTGTCAGACTCCAAGGGGGTGGGGGTCTTAGCTAGCCTTGCTGGCTGATGTAATCTTCCCAGGTGCCATGTGGTGAGTTTCTGTTGCTAGATGGGTCCTGTTGTGTTGCAGATGATGGTCCATTGACAAAGGTGGGGAGAATGGGTTTCTGCCTCTGGCCCATTAACAAAGGTGGGGGGAGGCAGGAAGCTGCAGGGAGCTGCTTTGTCCTTAAAACATGTTTCTCCATTTTTCATCCAGGGAAATATAATATTCTGCCCTTTTTTAATATTTTCTAAAATATTTCATTCTTCTAGGAGAGGGGTGGGTGCTAACATCCTACAACACCTTTGCTTATTCTTCTTGTATGATTCAAGGACAAAGACACTTTTCTCTCTTTAGGAATCATCTACTGATCATATCTGCATTGTTCAGTCACTGTTTCTTTGTTTCTAACATAGGCAATTTTGTCTTCAGCAGACATACATAATTCTTTAATTTTGTTTATCATTTATTTATGACAGCTTTCCTAATGATGGTGTTTTCTAGATATATAGAAACTATAGCAGTTAGAATTCCAAAGAAGACTGACTTAGGGACAACTCTGATAATTCGATAAGAAGGCTGTGAATAGTTTAGCCCATGATTTTAAAATGTATAGTACACGTAAGACTTAACCTGTTCTTCTCATGTGGTTTTCCTTAGTGAAACTGTTTTCATCCTTAAAGCACATACAAGAAACCCTGGCAAGGTTTGACAATTTTTTTAGGTCTCGGGTGCCATTGTGTCTTTTTTGTAATACTGTATAGCTAAATTTCATGAGATGTTGATAATCTTCCACTGATGTCTTGTGTGAGAATGGAAAAATGTGAGCTGTCGAGCTTTTGAGATTTCTGCCACCTCAATTTTTAATTAATTTGGGGAGTTTTTGACCATTGTTTGAGAGGACTAATGGATACCTTGGTACTTGCAGGCATCATGCTGCAGGCCCTTTAGGTAAAACATTCTACATTTGATTATTTGGCAGTATAGACCATTATGACAGCGAATTTGTAATAAAGGAAATGATTCAGGAAGAAAGGATGATGCCTTTCCATCATCTTTTCAAAATTCTTTTCAAAGGAGGGGGAGAATTTACTCACAGAATGAGGAACTAGCAAAATGTTCGGCGGAATAAAGGTGCTCCCAGATAAAATCACATATCAAGTGGAATATGGGAAAGGGATGACAGCTTCCCACCTGCCCCACCTGCCAGTACGGTAAGCAATAATAACCATTTTGAATTGTTCCCAGAAGGAACATGATTTTCCTAGGGATGCTATTGCCGAACATCTATCTTCAATGACATATATATCCTGAATATAACACATGTAATGACATACTGTTTATATCAAGTGGTGATGACAGTTCAAAACTGTTAAGGGAATGAGTATTTTTTTCCATTTGTATATTAAGAGTAACACATAATGTTCCATGAAGCTATAGCCAATAGATATGAGTATAACTCTGTAAGGTTAATTCTAAAAATAAAATACCTGTTTGATTTTCATAGAATCACATTCTAATTTCCTAGAGTGTAATAAATTATTGCTAAAATGTTGGAGTGCAAGTAAAAATATATCAAATCCATACATATGTAAACAGAAAATTGTCTTTTGAGCATACCTGAGCTCTGCCTCAGTATACCTAGGTGATATCTCTCGTTCATGAGCTGCACTAGTTGCCAGTTTATTTCTGGGTGCAATTCGAAGTGCAGGTTATGATCTTTAAAGCCTTACATGGTATAGGCCTGATTACGTGAGGGATTGCGGATCTCTAGTGATGTCAGCCAAGTTCATTCATTCTGACAGAGTTGGTGCACTCCAAGTTCCATTGATCAAGCAATGCTATTTATTGAGATCCCAGAAATGTATCTTCTCTGCTGTGGCATCTGCCCTCCAGAATGAGGTATTCATGGTATCTGGATGGCTGCCATTTGATGGTATTTTGGAGGGCCTTAAAGACCTGACCCTGCTCCCATGTTTGGGTTTGATGTCCCTTCTCAGGTGTATGATATGTTTTGTTGACCAGATCTGCCATCTGTTTATTTCTATGTTTTAATCTGGATTGTAAATTGTTTTGATTTTATTCTGTGATACACTCAGAGTTAATTGGAGTTGGGCAGCATTTAAGTTGAAATAAGGGGGAGGGAGGGAGGGAAGGAGAAAGAGTAATGCCTGCTTTGAATTCAAAAAGTAGGACAAACTGTGTTTAGAACCTTAACTTCACTGCACATTCACATACCTTTCAGTTTATTTAGAAATTAATCAGTTCAGCTAATAAACATAGTATCATTGGATCATAGAAATCAAGACATATAGTAGAGTTATCTATAAAAAATAAAGTAAAATAATTAGCTGCTAACATTTTGGTAAAGTGTTACAATAGAAACTGGGGTAGAATTGACTTGTTCCAAATAGAAAAAAGAAGAGAACAGCTTGTATGTATGGCAATTTGTCCTGAAAACAATGTGTCCAAAAAAAGGGAGAGAACTTGCCTTTTTTCCAGCAAATCCAATAGATTTGTTAAAATCTGTGGAGAAGAGGTTTCCATATGGATAGAAAGATGATCCTCTCCCCATGTTATGCTTAGTCTAGATAAATGTTTCTGTTGTGACCTAGGCTTCCTTAAAAAGCATGAAGCAGAGTCTTGGTCCCGGCAAAACCCCTTTTATTTACACAACTGTGAATTCCTTTCATTCACAGTCAGCAAGGCTTGGCAAACAGTCTTTCAGAGGAATATTCATCAACACAAACCTTATCTCACTTTGAAAGC
Source organism: Ahaetulla prasina (assembly GCF_028640845.1). Taxonomy (NCBI): domain Eukaryota; kingdom Metazoa; phylum Chordata; class Lepidosauria; order Squamata; family Colubridae; genus Ahaetulla; species Ahaetulla prasina. The sequence continues at coordinate 139,835,313 of NC_080543.1, read as the reverse complement.
TGCCAGATAACTAGTTTCCAAATGCAGTGTAAGGCAAAACTTGGCACAGAGTCTCTTAGAGTCATGAACAGAACTTTCCACTCTTGAAACGACTAAACAAATGAATTGTTTCCTGCAAAAGCCCACTCCCCATTTGCTCCTCTTTTGTTTCTTATGGGAGGGGCCAATCACCTCCAAGGTGTGGCTTTACTCCCAAGTCGACCCTGCTTTCTTAGTTGTTCTTGTCTTCTGGTAGCTCCGCACATGCGCATACTGGGAACAGTCTCCAGCTGTTCTTCTGCCTCACTGCTGTCTAGCTCCCTCTCTGCCTCTGATGCAGAGCCCTTGTCCAAGCTTTCCCCAGCCCGCAGGACTGGCCCATATTCCTCCCCAACCTCCTCACTGTCCAACTCTGCTGCCAGGTCCTCTGGCTGCTGGCAGGCGACAACAGTTTCACCAAATGTTAGTACCATGGATTAAATCTATTCATAGGACTTTTTTCCTATTGACATGGAACTATAGGCTAGCACTGACACCTCTGAAACCTTAGGAAACATGCCTGCAAAAGTTGATGGATGAATGAATGAACTGTTCCAAAATACTGGTTATATTACCATTATATGAATTATTCACATACATTAAATATCTGCAACTGTTTTAAATGAGTACATGAATCAGCTAAATATTTTATCCTTCTTCAACTTGTACCAACATTCCCTACCAACTAGACAGAAACAGAGAGAAAACTAATCATTTTGTTCTTCTCCTAGCATCTAAAAAATTGATTATAAAGTATTTCCTTATCACCTCCTAGATGTTTTCAGTCCGTATCAGTGAGGCCAACATTACATGAAGCAAGTAATAAATAGTTCCAAGCACTTAATGGGTTTGGTATTTCAAAAATAAGCATTACCCAATTCCAATAATATGAAATATAAAAACAGCAAGAGAAACATATGAAGCTTTTGAATGACAGTTGCTGCAAGATAGAAGATGTTCAAAATATGTTGGAAGAGTTATGCATATAGGGAGGTGAGTACTTCTCTGACAGCTTCCTGTCAGAGTATAGAGTATTCCTTATAGAATAATTTCTCAATTTTTGAAAAACTATAGAATATTTATATTATGTGTAAGTAACTAGAGCTAAATTATCCTCAAAAAGGGGGAGGGGCTAGGAGTTTTCTTGCACTTATGTCTTGAATATATTTTGTGTTACTTTCAAGTTTACATTTGCTGGAGGCAAAATAAATTTACATCAGATGAGTAGAGTGTTGATAACTTGCATTTCTTTTTTAAATAAAAAGGTTCTCATTTGTCTCTGTTGTTCTCATAAATTAGAGAACATATAGAAAGCTAAGGAAAGAATTGAGTAGATCTCTTGCTTGGATTTCTGTTCACAACTTAAATGGATAATACATATTTTCACAGCCCAATTTCATATATGTATGTAAGTATGTTGTATTTGCTGAAACTCCTAGAATAGTAAGCAAAGAGATTAAATAGAATGAAACAATGGAAAAATGAAGTAAAACTAAATATAACAAACAAATGTGATGTTTTGGAGGGTGGATAGCACAGAAATATTATTTTCCTTTCCATCACATGAGATAATATTTAATAAATCCTTGATCATGAACCAAATCGATTTAGTCATATTTTGTTTGGTGAATAGTCCAGATGATATTTCCACAATCTCGTATTCTGCTACAGCTATAACTTTAAACAGAAAAGTTTTTTTCACTTGAAAATAGTTATGGTTTCAAAACAATATGAGGTTGGGGAGAATCCAAGAAAAAGGATGCTGTAGAAAAAGGAAGAGAGCTTCCCATGCAGCTAAATAATACACAGTGCCTGTCAGTTTGTGTATTGAGCACATTTTTTCAATCTGGATTATCTCTTCTATTTTTTTCTTTCCATTTTTTCTCCCTACAGTCAATATGAATGGATACCCTCAAAAATCTGCAAATATTTGGATTCTCAAAGCCTACCAGTGTTCCAGAATTAAGATCATGCATGATTATTTGCTGTTGTTTTTAAATATCTTTGTTAATATCTCAACTGTGATTTCAACATTTATTTTGCACACTGCCTTGAGGTACCTATACCCGAGTGGTGGATTTCAAAAATTTTCACTACCGGTTTGGTGGACATTAGATGGGGGGACATGTGGCTGAGTGGGCATGGCCAACTTGACATTACTCATGCCCACTCAGTCACATGACACACGCACACACCTAGTCATGCCCACAGGAAAAGGTAGGAAATTTTTTGGAATTTCCACCTATCTGCCCCAGCCTTCCCTTCTCCAGTCACCCCCATTTCCCTTCCTTTAGCAGCCCCAGCCCTAGCCCCGCTTCCTCCACCACCATTGGCTCTTTGTTTGGGCTGTTTACCTTCTGTGGCAGCTGGTCTAGAGTCTGGAAAGCAAGCTGACCAGGGTTTTCAGAGGCCCCCAGCCAGCTGCCACTGCTGGAAAGCTGTCTGACAAAGAAGCCTCTCTTTGAGAGCCACTTTGTGGCTGCGGTGGCTGGCTGCAGGTGGCCAAAAAGTACTGGCGGCCCATGGAAAAAGCTGCTGCCGTTGCCACCATGTTCTTCGCATGTGCCATCCCATTGGACCTGCAAGGCAATGGGATGTGCGTGCATGAAGAACATGGCAGCGCTGAACATAGCGGGCAGGGTGAATTTGGGGGCGTGTCCAGCTGGCCATCACTACCAGTTCAGCAATCATGGCCAAATTTCTACCAATGGTTCGTGCGAACCAGCTGAATACCACCTCTGCTATACCCCCACAAACTGTTTAAAAATTATTTTAAAAATACATTACCAAAAAGAAATCTTCTCACTAATGCTATTTAAATTTAGTGAGGAAAGAAAATAAGCATTCTTTATATAAAGTTCTGCTATCTTTGGTTCAGCCCACATCAGGGGGAATTAACTATTACCTAATGGTGCCCACATCTGTGCTGGATTATGGTTTAGGCCATCACACCAGAGCCAGTGGGAGTCATTGTCCAACACATGTAAATAACGCATAGTTGGAATGGTTGGATTATGCTCTTCTGGTACTCCTTGCAGGTATTAGATGAATTACCACAACCTAATATGTTAGACTGTAATAAATCTCACCTCAGAAAGCAAGGACATTGCTGGCTGGGCTTTATAGCCATTAGAGTCAATACAATTGGTAGACACTTGTTTATGGAGAGCTGATATACATGTTACTTGACAATACTTATATTTCAAAAGTTCAAATCCCTAACCTCTTGAAAGTTTGCAAAAGCAGACTAGAAGAGTAGGAGAGGACCCACACCTGTGCAACTATAATAATGCTCAAGTATTTGCTGAAATTACTATCATGTAAGCAAGTTGGAATCATGGGCAAATTATGGCAAGCAACAAAAGTTTAAAGTGATTAAACCAAAGACCATACCATAGAACGATAAGGTGTAAGTTGTAAAGCAAGTAGTATTTATTTTTCTGAAAGATGCAGGAAGGAAGGCTCTTGAGAGCCACTGTGTGTGTGTCATGTATAGGTAGCCTGAGGTTGCTGTATTGATGTTTCAAAATATCCTGTGCATAGTACTCCCATTTTATTATTCATATAGTCTTTTAGCTATCCTGACCATTTTTTTTATTTTACAAAAGAAAAATCTCAGAGACTTCTCCTTTTGCCTCTCTGAACTACCGCTCTCAGTGAATGAGTGATTATTAAAAAGTTTAACTTCCATTGAACCCTTTTGAACTGATGTTAGAAAGTCTTTCTTTGTAGCATCAGTTAAAATCACATCTTTTTTCCTTTTTTCTGTCTTGTGTATAAGAAAATGATATAATATCACAATAGCAGATGTTCATTGATTATGTATTTTATTAATTGATCACATGTACTGTATATGCCATATTTTCTGAAGATCTCCTTGTCATAGACCAACCCCTTGGCCACTACAATACACTGGCTCAGTGCATTTTCCTCAAGCGAGAAACATGTTTTATCAGTGATCTTCCTAAAATGTCTTATTTAGGACACTCTTATAGAGCGAAATAAGTTATTTGAGAATATATCAAATAGAATTAAATAACTCCTGAAATATAGTGGGAGACACTTCGGTGTAGACATGCATATGTTCAAAATAGAAAACAATTTTTAAGTGATAATTGAAAGATAACAGTAGCCATGCTGGCAACTGAAAGAGAAAAATCTAAAACTTATACTGAAGCAGTATCTTTATTTGAGCAATTCAGAGTTCACTAAAAATCTCAGGCTTTCATGCATCCAAGACATCTCCACGTGGCAAAATTATTAAGGGGTGGAAGATGACTTTGACCTAGCAGCCTTCATTTAATAAACCCTGAGTTAAAGTTTTTTTCTTTTTCCAAACAGTTGAAATCTTCTATAAAACTACTAATGATGGAATGCATAAGACAAATATTCTTGTGAAAATTTTGAGAGGTGTAATAGTGATACAAAGTATATATTTAAAATTTGTGTAATAAATACTAGCTGTATTTATTAGCTGTAGATCACTGTGATAACACGCACCTCTGCAACATGCCTACGGTGTGTGCCTTAAATTTATGTGCATAAATTTATACATGCAGCCAGGGATTATGTCTGTGCATGTCATTCTCCTCAAGCACCTGAAAACAGCTGTTGTTATATTAACTGCTAATATCTGTTAAATAACTATTATTTCCTTAACTAAACCAAATACAAGTAGAGACAGGTCTATGTATACATATTTCTTTCTTTACAAGGACCCAGATAAGCTCACAGATGCTCCTAAATTCACATTTTTTCAGTGGGAGAGGGACAAGGAGATAGGCAGAATAAAGTCCTCTATTTCGTAAAGCCAGGCAGTTCTAGTCTGCATTATTTAAAGAAGCAGACTCAGCAGTCCAATGGAGTAATCCTGGATTAAAGTGAGATGTAACATGCATTGGCCATATATAATAGTTAAGAAGGTTTGAGAATTTAAGCCAGTTTTACTTCAAAGACTGGAGGCTAAAACATATGGGGGACAGTTACAGGAACTGGGCATGGCTAGTCTAGTGAAGAGAAGGACCAGGGGAGACATGATAGCAGTCTTCCAATATTTAAGGAGCTATCACGGGGCGGGGTGGTGGTGTCAACCTGTTTTCTAAAGTATCTGAAGGCCAGATGGAAACTGATCAGGGAGAGATTCAACCTAGAAATAAAGAGACATTTTCTGACAGTGAGAACAATCAACCAGTGGAACAGTTTACCTTCAGAAGTTGTGGGAGCTTCATCACTGGCAGCTTTCAAGAAGAGACTGGATTGCCATCTGTCAGATATGGTGTAAGGTCTCCTGCTTGGGGGCAGAGGTTGGACTAGATGACCTGCAAGGTCCCTTCCAACTCCGTTAATCTGTTAAATCTGTTTTTCAGAGGCATCTGGAGGCAGCTATATTCGATGTTCTGGTATGACACTTTTATTATTCAAATTAACTATTTTAATACTTTGGGAGTAGACCAACAAGACATTGATGCTATGCAGAGAAACTGTTCTGGGAATACAGTTATATCAATATGAATTTACTAGTTGTTGTGAAATTTATCCACAGTTCAATAGAGTGGAAGGGCTGAAACAGGAACAAATCAACAGTTATGAAGGTATTTTTAATCCATCTCAATAAGAAAGGACTCTTTAATTTTTCATTTTCCCCCACAGCTGAAAAATCTCTCGCACACAAGATTTTGTGATTGTTCTAATGTCTTTCATGTACATTGGCTATTTGTCTCCTGAGAATTTCCTCTTTTGATTTAATATCCTGAAAAATAGTATGGCATTGAATTTATATGTGCTGAGATTGGAAGATGGCTGGATAAAGCTGGTGACAAATTCATAAAACATCTTTAGTAGAATTTTGGTGGAGGCATATTGTTGTATCATCTGAGCTGCAGATAATTCCTTCTGCTTCAACTTAATTTAATGATATTTTTGAATTCTGGAAGTGGCTATTGATGTGTGTCATGAGGGGAAATGTCAGAGAATACTGTGGGATCAGCAAAATTCTTTTACAATATTTACTACAGTAGCTATTTAAAATATTTCTTCATCAGTTTCATGTGGTTTTCATTTTTCCCAACTTGATTTTTGGCTGTTTTTCTCCAACCCAACTTGCTGCAATACAAAGTATTTCTCCAAGTGATAACATTGTTTGTTTTCTTCAAGAAAACAAAAGGCCATGCTGCCTAAGGTCAGTATGACTCATCTTGGCCAGCTACCAAAATGGAAGATGGTTTTCACATATAACTGTGGAAAAGATTTAGTCTAAGTGAGAATGAAACATTAACTAGCTACAACAAGAGATTGTGGATCTTCTGAGCAGACCACAACCACCTTCCTCCTTGCCTTCCAACCCTAAGGAGGCCCTCCCTGTGAGAGCGCACAGTCGATGGGAGCCTATTGGTGGCAGTAGGCGGTCCCGTAAATATCCCGGTCCCAAGCCATGGAGCACTTTAAAGGTGATGACCAACACCTTGAACTGCACCCGGAAGACCACCGGCAGCCAGTGTAGCCTGCGCAGAAGAGGTGTTATATGGGAGCTACGAGATGCTCCCTCTATCCCCGTGCAGCCGCATTCTCATCATGATGCTGCAATGCACATTTTGTTATTCGTTGTTCTTTGCTCAATGTTCATTCTGTGGACACCTACAGTATGTAATTTCACTAAAATTTTCCCCCAGGCCAGAATCTACTTACTGCTGTTCTACCATCTTTCTAAAAATACCATAATGCTTAGATATAACAACAAAGAGGGTGCCCATCCTAAGGATGCACTTTAAAGTCATTCATTTGGCACAGCCAGGGCACTGTTTGTTTTTAACTCAGGAGCAGCTGCTGCAACCTTTCTGGCAGATAGGTTTCCTCTTAAGGAGATGAGTTAAGGAGATGCTGAATAATTAATCAATACCCAATCATACATCTTGAGATTGGGCCAACCAAGGTATGCTATGTATCTCAGTGTTAAAAGGCCATGTGAGCCTGGATGGGTGGTTCAATCCTGAGAAAACACTGTGGCTGTAGATTTTTGAATCATCTGAGACTGGGAATTTTCCATCTTTGTTCTTATATGGGTACACCCCATCTGTGGATTGTCTTGGACCACAATTTCTGCTCAAATAGCAATGTGGCCAAGAGACCTTTTTATAGCTTCATCTAGTGCACCAGTGTGGATCACAACAAATTGTGGCAAGTTCTTAAAGAGATGGGAGTACCAGACCATCTTATTTGTCTCTTGAGAAACCTGTATGTGGGTCAAGAAGCCACAGTGAGAACTGGACACGGAACCACTGATTGGTTCAAAATTGGGAAAGGAGTCCGGCAAGGCTGTATACTATCACCCTGTCTATTTAACTTATATGCAGAAAACATCATGAGAAAGGCGGGGCTAGATGAATCCAAAATTGGAATTAAGATTGCCAGAAGAAATATCAACAACCTCATATATGCAGATATGCAGATCATACCACTCTAATGGCAGAAAGCGAAGAGGAACTAAAGAGTCTCTTGAAGGAGGAGAGTGCAAAAGTTGACTTGAAACTCAACATTAAGAAAACTAAAATCATGGCATCCATCCCTTTCAATTCCTGGCAGATAGATGGTGAAGAAATGGAGGTAGTGACAGATTTTATTTTCCTGGGCTCCAAGATCACCGCAGATGGGGACTGCAGCCAAGAAATTAAAAGACGCTTGCTCCTGGGGAGGAAAGCTATGGCAAATCTAGACAGCGTACTAAAAAGCACCCTGCCAACAAAAGTGCGTATAGTCAAAGCTATGGTTTTCCCAGTTGCAATGTATGGCTGTGAAGGTTGGACCATAAGAAAGGCTGAGCACCAAAGAATTGAGGTGTTGTGACCCAGGTTCCTGGACCCAGACTCCTGGACTCGGATGATTCAGAAAATGAGGGAGAAGACCTGGCAAGCCCTGTTTCTCTTGAGCCCTCTCCCTCCCTGGCACCCACTCAAAGGGAGGAGGAGGGGCCAGCACGGCCTGATTCTCCCGGGCCTTCTTCTGATTTGTAGCGCCAAGAACAGTTTTGGAGTGACGAAGATTACGAAGACTTGATCGGTGCGCAGCAGCGGAAGAGTTGGGACAAAGCCAAGTCATAATTGTCATGCAGTGACATCTGCAGAGACTATAAATAGGAGGCGGACTTCCTGGTTTTTGTCTTGGACAAAGCAATGAATTTGGCGAGCTAACTATTTCATGGAGGGAAGAATATATTCGTGAGTAATTCTGGCCTTATCTATAATTTCCTCGTTATCTCCAGAAACTTGGCAGGCCCGTGGGTAGACGTGGCCAGGACATGTATCTATGTAAATAAAAGGGGGAAAAAAGGAAGGCCTCTGACGGACTCTTTGCTGGGAGTATTGGGGGAAGGGAAACAGAACATTTTGTCCAAGACCTGACTAAAACATCTTCCACCAAAGATGGATCAGCAGCAGGTACAGCAGCAGTTAGAGCAGCTACACGCGGCTAATCAACAGCTCCAGCAGCAAGTGGCTCACTTGGCAGGCCAACTTGCTGCCAGGAATGTGCCTGCAGCCCCCCCCCATCCTCCCACTCCTCCTCCTCGTCGCAAGTGCCCGATAACCGTGCCGGATAAGTTTTCTGGGCAGCCTGAGATGTTCCCGACCTTCTTGGGACAGTGCCAGCTCTACATGGCTATGAGGCCAGAGGATTTCCCAGACGACCGGGCTAAGGTGGCCTTCGTGATTAACCTTCTTTCGGCTCGGCTGCTCGATGGGCCACGCCCTCTTGCTCCAGGACAGCCCCTGCTGGCGGACCAACAGCGTTTTGGCAGCACCTGCGCACCATGTATGAGGACCCGTTCGAATGCTGACGGCAACCAGGCGTAAGGAACTCCGTCAAGGAAACGCCCCCTGCAGGAGTACATCGCGAATTTCGTCTTTTGTGCCAGGACTCTGACTGGAATGATGCAGCGCTGGTGGGCCAGCGTTCCAGGAGGGACTCTCAGAGGAATTGCAAGACGAGCTGGCCTGTGGAGGCGCCACGGACCTCGACAACTTGGTGCCCTTTGTCTCCGCCTCGATGCCCGTCTGCAACGGCGACCGTCCGTCGCACCCCGGGACCCTCCGCCGACATCTGCACCCCACTTCCTGCACCACCAGCACCCAGGGTCGCCCCGTTTTGTAACCGCTGCGGAAGAGCCCATGGAGTTGGGAGCGGCCAGACCTCGCCTAACAGCCCAGGAGCGAACCGAGGCGCCAAGGGGATTGTGCCTGTACTGTGGGGAGCCGGCCGCCCGCTGCTTCTTGCCCCAGAAAGCGAAGTGGGGCACGCCGCCGGTCCCGAATCACAGGCGTGACCAATCGGAAGCGGGCAGGCCCGACCTCGGGAAACCCTAGGTCGGGCACGCATTACTAAGCCCCACTGGGCGTTGCGGAAGTAGACTCTGGGCCCCCTCGGCATCTGATTCTGGACACACGGATATGGTTGGGGAACCAGTCGGACGGGCTCCAGGCGCATGCGCTGGTGGACTCAGGGGCAACAACAAACTTTATGGACCAGGCCTTTGTGACCCAGTTTGCGGTCCCCGTGGTTCCGGTGGACCCTCCGATGCCGGTAGAGACAATTGATGGACGAGAACTGGTGTCCGGCCCCATTAAATTCGCCACCCAGCCTTTCCGCCTGGCTATTGGGGACCATGAGGAGCGATCCAGTTTTATGTCACGGCGGACCTTCATTTTCCCTTGGTCCTTGGTTGGCCTGGCTTCGGACCCACGATCCTCAGGTGGCCTGGTCGCGAATGCCATCTCTTTCCCGAGTCTGCAGTCGTCGATCACATCCGCCACACCTGTGCCGGCCAGGCGTCCCCCGCTGCCATCACCTTGCCTCCTGAGCTGGCGGACTTCCGGCGTGTTCAGCGAGAAGGAGGCGGACCGACTACCCCGCGCCGGCCCTACGATTGCCCGTGGACCTTCTGCCCAACGCACCACTGCCTGTGGGACACCTGTATTCCATGTCGGAGCCCGAGTTGGCCGCCCTCAGGGACTTCCTGGACAAAAACCTGGCCCGAGGTTCATCCGGCCTTCAAAGTCCCTCTCGGCCCGGTCCTCTTTGTGAAGAAGAAGACAGGGGACTTGCGCCTATGCTGTGATTACCGGCTGCGCCATTACGGTGCGGAATCGCTACCCCGCCGCTCATCCCGGAGCTACTGGAAAGGTTGCGGAGGCCACGATCTTCACCAAGCTCGATCTCGGGGCCTACAACCTGGTGCGGATACGAGAGGAGACGAATGGAAGGCGGCATTCGGCACCCGATCACGGACACTACGAATACACTGTCATGCCATTTGGGTTGACCAATGCTCCCGCCGTTTTCAGCACTTCATGAGCGACGTGTTCCGAGACATGTTGGATCGGTTCGTGGTTATCTACCTCGACGACATCCTGATTTACTCCGGTCCAGGAAAGCCACCTTCGACACGTCAGTCTGGTTCTGCAACGCTTGGAGCAACAACTCAATGCGAAGCTGGAGAAATCGTCTTCTTCCGGACTTCCATAGAATTCCTCGGGCATATCATCTCGCCCGAGGCATAGCCATGGACCCATGTAAAGTAGAAGCTTTGTGTAGCTGGAAGCCTCGTCGGGTGAAGGATGTTCAGCGCCTACTGGGCTTCGCCAACTACTACGGACCTTCATCCCGGGCTTCGCCACACTGACAGCTCCACTTACCCAGCTCCTCAGGAAGAAGGTTGCATTCCGGTGGGGTCCCCCGCAGCAAGAAGCATTCACAGCCCTCAAGAAAGCCTTCGTCACGGAACCCGTCCTGAGGCATCCCGACCCGCTCCGGCCTTTTGTGGTGCGAAAGCGCGCGTCCAATGTGGCTCTGGGGCGGTGCTGCTACAGGCTCCGACGAATGGCGGCACACTTTTTCCCTGCGCTTACTACTCCCGGAAACTCAACCCTTCCGAGCGCAACTACACTATCTGGGAAAAAGAGTTGCTGGCTATCAAGGCTGCATTCGAGGCTTGGCGACACCATCTGGAGGGGGCCCGACATCAGGTGGAGGTCCGAACGGACCATCGGAATCTCGAGCACCTCACCACAGCTCGGAAGGTAAACCAGCGGTTGTTTTTTGCCCGGTTCAACTTCCGCGTGACCTACATTCCCAGCGGTCACAACCGGAGGGCAGATGCCCTGTCCCGCAAGCCAGAGTACCTCTGCGCCAAGGACCCCCTTCCTCCATGGACAGTGCTGCCGGCAGAAGCCTTGGCCGCAGCACGGGAGCCAGTGGACTTGCGGGCCCAGGTGCGAGAGGCGCAGCGCCAGGACGCCTGGTCGCAGCAAAGGAGAGCAGAGGTGGGCCCCACGTCTCCTTGGACCTTGGAGGAGGACTTACTCAAGTTTCGGGGGCGATTATATGTGCCCACAGGACCACTCCGAGCCCTCGTCATGACCCAGTGCCACGACAACCCTGCAGCAGGACATTTTGGGTTCTTCAAGACCCTCCACCTGGATTAGTAGAAATAGATTCAGAGACTGATTTGGTTAAGGATTGTATGATTAAGTGGGCACAAAATTTTCAGCAACCAATAATGTTGGAAACTTGGGAAAGAATTTGGGTGAGGAATGTTAAATTTACACAAGCGCAAAATATGAGAGAAAATTTTTATAAGATGTTTTATAGATGGCATTTAGACCCCAAAAAATTGTCATGTATGTATCCTAATGTACAGGCTAAATGCTGGAGATGTGATTGTGAAGATGCTACTTATTATCATATATAGTGGACTTGCAAAAAAGTTAAAGCATTTTGGATTAAAGTATGGTGGATCATGCAGAATATTTTGAAAAAGAAGATTAAGTTTACCCCGCAGTTCTTTTTACTAGGAATAATTATGGATTGTACAGCTATAGAGACTAAATTGATTCTGAACTTAATAACAGCCGCAAGACTTTTGATTGCTCAATATTGGAAGAAAGAAGAATTACCTACAATTGAAGAATGGACTCTTAAAGTATCAAATCTGGCAGAAATGGCAAAATCTCTGCTTACTTGAAAGACTATACACAAGAAAATATATTTTAGAATGGAAAATGTGGATTGATTATATTCAAAATAAGTATCAGATAAAAAATATCAAATAGCATATGAGTAAATTTAGGAAATAATTTGTATTAGATATATTTTGAAGGAGAGGAATTGAGAGTGTGAATAAGCGTGGAGACTAGAGATTATAATTTAGGAATTATTTTAGATTATGATTGTTAGTTTTGATACCCTGCATTTTGTTCTGGGAAGTCGGGGTGGGGGTGGGGGTAAGGGAAGGGAATTGGGGGGTTGAGGTTAGTGATGGAGTGATGGTTAATGTACAGGGATTATTGAAGATGTATAAATATAATTAATGTAGGGTCGGGTCTGACCAGTTGCCATTTTAGAACGGTGGGGAGGGAAAAAAGAGAGAGTAGGAGGTAGGAAAGAGGAGAAGAGGAAGGAAGAGGGATAGAAGAGGGAGAAGAGTGTAGGGTGGAGGGAGGAGAGGAGGTAGATAAGAGAAGGAGAGGAAGGTTTGGAAAGTAAAAGAAGGTAGAAGAGGGAAGAAGGTTAAAAAGGGGGGTGGTGACTGGGCAGGCCCGACTAATTGTATATAACTGTACATTGAATGAATTATTTGATAAGATTGTAAAAATAAAACTTTTTTTATAAAAAAAAAAAAAAAGACCCTCCACCTGGTGACACGGACCTTTTGGTGGCCCCGAGTGCGGCATGATATACATGCCTACGTGACATCCTGCGTACCGTGCCGGCAAGCCAAGACCGCCACGGGGGCCCCTCCCGGGCTCCTCCAGCCCTTGCCGACACCCGACAGACCCTGGGGGGCGATCTCTATGGATTTCCTGACAGACCTGCCGCCTTCCTCTGGGTTCACCACGGTGCTGGTGGTGGTGGACATGCTCACCAAGATGGCACACTTCATCTCATGCCGCGGACTGCCCACAGCCGCAAAAATGGCCCGTCTCTTTCTGCAGCACATCTTCCGCCTCCATGGTCTACCGGACAGGGTGGTTTCGGACCGCGGAGTTCAGTTCACAGCCCGCTTCTGGAAGAGCCTGATGGCTGCGTTGGAGGTGCAGGTATGTCTGTCGTCATCGCACCATCCGGAGACCGACGGGGGTACAGAGAAGGTCATCGGTATACTGGAACAGTATCTCCGTTGCTTCATCAACCAGCAACAGGACAACTGGGCCGACTACCTGTCCCTGGCGGAGTTTGCTTTAACAACTCTCAGCACACCTCTACTCAGATGACCCCGTTCTTTGCCAATGTGGGTACCATCCGCTCTTCCTCTGGCACCACCGGACTCTCCTGTTCACGCAGACCTTCCTGAAGGAATTGCATGCGGTCCAACAGTTGGTACGTCAGCAGCTGAATCGGGCAAAGGAGGACTACAAACGGTCCGCCGACCGCTCCCGACGGGCAACGCCCGCTGGCAGTTGGAGACCGGTGTGGCTCTCACCAAACACCTCCCGTCCGACCGCCCGGTAAAGAAGTTGGACCACCGATTCATCGGCCCGTTCCCTGTCGAGGCAGTCATCAACCCGGTAGCCTACCGACTGACCCTGCCACGATCCATGCGGATCCACCCGTTTTCACCGGTCCCTTCTGGTTCCTGAGGCCACACCGAGTCCCCTTCAGTGCCCAACAGCACCGTCACTGTCGCTGAGGACGGATCGGAGGAATACGAAGTCCACAGCGCAAGACTCTCGCTGGCTAAAGGGTCGTTTCCAATATTTGATCGCGTGGAAGGGATACGGGACTGATTTCTCCTGGGTAGATGCCTCCGACGCTCATGCCCCTGACCTGGTGCAGGCCTTCCATGAGCAGAACCCAGCCCGACCGCATCCCGATCGTCAGCCCGGGGAAGGGCCCTGCGGTGAGGATAGTGTTGTGACCCAGGTTCCTGGACCCAGACTCCTGGACTCGGATGATTCAGAAAATGAGGAGAAGACCTGGCAAGCCCTGTTTCTCTTGAGCCCTCTCCTCCCTGGCACCCACTCAAAGGGAGGAGGAGGGGCCGCCTGATTCTCCGGCCTTCTTCTGATTGTGGCGCCCAAGAGCAGTTTTGGAGTGACGCAAGATTACGAAGACTTGATCGACGTGCGCAGCAGCGGAAGAGTTGGGACAAAGCCAAGTCATAATTGTCATGCAGTGACATCTGCAGAGACTATAAATAGGAGGCGGGACTTCCTGGTTTTTTGTCTTGGACAAAGCAATGAATTTGGCGCGAGCTAACTATTTCATGGAGGGAAGAATATATTCGTGAGTAATTCTGGCCTTATCTATAATTTCCTCGTTATCTCCAGAAACTTGGCAGGCCCGTGGGTAGACGTGGCCAGGACATGTATCTATGTAAATAAAAGGGGAAAAAAAGGAAGGCCTCTGACGGACTCTTTGCTGGGAGTATTGGGGGAAGGGAAACAGAACATGAGGCCTTTGAACTCTGGTGCTGGAGAAGACTTCTGCGAGTCCCTTGGACTGCAAGGCGAACAAACAAGTCAGTTCTAGAGGAGATCAACCCTGACTGCTCTTTAGAAGGTCAGATCCTGAAGATGAAACTGAAATACTTTGGCCACCTAATGAGAAAGAAGGACTCACTGGAGAAGAGCCTAATGCTGGGAAAGATTGAGGGCAAAAGAAGAAGGGGACAACAGAGAACGAGGTGGCTCGATGGAGTCACTGAAGCAGTAGGCATGAGTTTAAATGGACTCCAGAGGATGGTAGAGGACAGGAAGGCCTGGAGAAATGTTGTCCATGGGGTCGCGATGGGTCGGACACGACTTCGCAACTAACAACAACAAGAAGTGCACCAGTTGTGCTTTTCCTAAACCAGAAGTCCCATTAGAGGTGTCACTCATGCCTTAGTCTCTTCACAAATGAATTATACATGCTCTATATGGGATTGCCCTTGACAGTCACTCAGAAGCTACAACTGGTACAGAATGCAATGATACAGGCAGTAATGTCCATTCTTTATTATGTCCATCTGGATCCACTGCTCCATGAGCTGTACTTGCTATGATTGGTTTCTGAATGCCATTCAAGGTACTACTTATCACCTATAAAGCCCCTTATGGCTTTGTGTGTGTCTGTCTCTTCAGTTAATATTGACTCCTGTTGACAAATTCCTGCAGTTTACTTGGCAAGATTTTAGAAGTGTCTTACCAATGTTTTTTTTTCCCCTAGGGCTGAGAGAGAATGACCGGCCAAAGTCAACCGACTGGCTTTGTCTATAAGGCAGGACTAGTCTTCCATTTTCTAGCCTGGTACCTTAATTACTGGACCAAACTGGTTCCATTCATGTCATAGTACCAGATAGACAGTGCTCCTGGGGTGCAATCAATAAAGCAATGTAATCTAGAGGGACCCAGGAGAGTTGCTTTCTCCAGGGTAGCCCCTGCCCTCTGGAATGATATTCCACATTGCTCCCATCTTGGTGACCTTCAGAAAACTATTGAAGACTTGTCTATTTCCCCGGGCTATAGGGCAGGGTGCTGTTTAAGTCTGTATGATTTATCGGTTTATGTTCGTTTGTGGTTTCTTTTATGTTTTTATATATTGTTTTTACCTTTTAAAATTGTAAACTATACACCATCTTTAGGAGAAGGCCAGCCTCTAAGCTGTGTAAATAAGTGTATACCTTTTTTTCCCTTCTGTTAGCTTAAAATTAAAAAAAATGATAGCCCCTTGATAAGATTGTTCATTCTGAAGTCGTATTCTTTACCTACCTGGTGCTACAGTAATTTGAAAAAGAAAAAAGAAAAATTCACCTAGCCCAATCCGTTTTCCCAGATACGGAGCCTAAAAGTTGCCCAATCCTTACCCAACATAACCCCACAGTCCTGGCAAAGGTTGTACTCCAACACATCTGGTGCATACCATATTGAGGAAGTGTGCTGTAAAAAATATTAGGGCTTTTCTTAGCAATGTACTTCTCTTTTCTATCGCCAGTTATTTTATTTTATTTTTACTCCAGCAGTCTTTCAAAGGAAGTCTGTTTCTAAGAAAAGAGGAGATATGCTGTTTTGCATACTCATTTCTTGGCATGATCCAAAAGAATCCAAAATAGACTCCAAGCATGGACAAAAACCTGTCTATCTTTGAAGAAACTCACAGATAGCAATGTTGTATTTCAGCCCAAGAAGGAAGCCAGGATTTGATCATTCCATTCCAGGCCATTAGTTTGATGACAATTACTTGGTGGGAAGTTTAGTAATGACTTACAACATAAAATTAAGTAGTGCCTGAGAAAAGGGTACTTTCAATGCAGATTTCACAAATAGGTAAACCCTTTTAACTTGCAATGTCCACTCATTAACAAATACCTTTTCAATTCAAATCTGAAATAAGACAAAATTTTATACTGTTTATGGAATGAATCATTCCCATCCTCTGGTATAGGAAATATCAAGGGCCGTAATAGCTCAGGCTGGTAAAGCCTGTTATTAGAACACAGTAGCCTGCAATTACTGCAGGTTCAAGCCCGGCCCGAGGTTGACTCAGCCTTCCATCCTTTATAAGGTAGGTAAAATGAGGACCCAGATTGTTGGGGGGGGGCAATAAGTTGAGTTTGTAAATATACAAATAGAATAAGACTATTGCCTTATACATTGTAAGCCCCTGAGTCTTGGAGAAGGGCGGATATAAATGTAAATTAAAAATATATCAAGATTTCATCTTTAATATTAGTTGAAAATAAGGTACTGGGAAGGATCAATCATTGGTCTCCAGGTCTTTATTCAAATAGGTCATACAATGTGTAACTCATCAAGATTGAAGTAGGATATACAAGATGACTTAGTTAGATCTGTTGGGACTGCTAAAAATGAGTGTTAGCAAACATCAGTTTAAACACATTATTATTATTATTTATTACATTTGTATACCGCCCTTCTCCCGAAGGACTCAGGGCGGTTTACAGCCAATTTAAAAGATACAATAAATACACATTAAAAACAGACTAAAATTTATATAAATAATGGCCAAAATATATTAAAAACTAATTAATACAAAAAAACCCCATTTAAAATTACTTAGTCAGGCTAGCCCAGCTCGATGGAATAAAAGAGTCTTCAACTCACGGCGGAAGGTCCGAAGGTCGGGGAGTTGGCAAAGCCCCGGAGGCAGCTCGTTCCAGAGGGCAGGAGCCCCCACAGAGAAGGCCCTACCCCTGGGGGTCGCCAGTCGACATTGTTTCACCGACGGCACCCCAACACATCATTCAGATGTTGTGGGTGCTTCATCACTGAAGGCTTTCAAGAAAATAATAGCCACTTGTCAGAAATGGCATAGGGTCTCCTGCTTGAGCAGTGGGGTTGGACTAGATGACCTACAAAGTCCCATCCAACTCTATTATTCCGTAAGAACTTCTGTAAGACCATCATGACATCCAAGAACTAATTATCATGCTGAGAAAAAGAACAGGGTTCAGGTTTCCACAGACTGCAGGAATTTCATCTAGGAAATGTGTATCACCAACCTATTTCAATTGCATTACAGTACTGCTGGACTATTGACCTTTTAAAACAGATCAGTATTCCTCTTGTCCCAGGAGGACAGAAGCAAATAGAGAAGAATTTGCCAAAGGCTACTTGCTTCATGAATAAGGGAAGCTATCCTTGCAAATAGATAAATTGAAATGTGCAATCCAGAAAAGAATTTGATATGTCCAATACTTATCCAATAATCCTTACTAGCCTCACATTCCTCATATATTTTCTTCTCTCTCTGACTCTTCATTTGGGGAAAAACCAGTTTAGTTTTCCATAGTGAGCTTTTCTTAATTGCATGCTACTTTTATATTGTAAGAAAGTGCTGATGTGCAATCAGTATTATTCAGCCTTACCAATCAATGGTTAATTATAACAAGTTTTCATTAACAAATCACTCAAATTTATATATATTGTGTTTCTAAGCAGTGTACAATAAAACAATTAAAACAATTGATAAAATATGACTAAGATCATCACAGAATATGTCAAAATATCATATAAAATGCAACCATCTCACATACATCTTCTGATATATATTTTAATATTGAAAAATCACAGCCCTCTAATAATAATAGACGTACATTATTTTGGCTTCATATTTTAATAAAATGTAATTATTAAATTAAGACACCCCAAGGACCAATTCCCAGGGCTATTTTCCTGATCTAAATCTTTGGAGAGAAGGAAATTGGACTTGCATAAGATGAAGTAATGTTGAAGGATGCATAGCTCACAGATGTACACAGTATCTGTTCACATATTCTTCCTTTTGCCATGCTTCAGTTTATTTTCATTTATTTTATTTGTTACTGTATTTTAAACATATATTTATTTTTGGCATTTCTGCTGTGGCTTGTGGCCAGGATGAAAATAAAACTAGTCTTCCTCTATGAATTTCAGCATACATCTCATTATTGACTCAAAAATATATAAAAATATATTTAAAAAGAACTTACACACTCTGTAGAAACAACTGTGTGTATATCCACACCAAGTAATTTGGATGCCATTAAAGCAAAAATCAGAGGAAAAGGAGCAAGAGAGATTTTGACATTGTGTTGGATTTAATTCACTTCAAAAGAAAAACAGTGGAACAAATTTAACAGTTGTCTATGATCTGTTTCCTTTTTTGTTGTTTGGCCTTTTCATTGCATTTCACTTGGTGTTAAAATTTTAGGATAGTGGAAGATTAGGAAAACAAACAGCTAACTTAATCTAGTCTGCAGAGAAGGCATCTGTTAATAAAAGTATTAAGAAAATATTAAGAAATTAAAAAATATTTCCACAATGAAGGGGTAGAGCAATGGCAACTGAGATTGGGAACTATGAGATGGTCTGTTGAACCCAAGCAATTCACCCTTTTCATTCCTGTCCACTTTCAGAAAAAGGAACCAGATGAATCCACTGCTGGCAATTCGATAAAAGAATTTGATATGAGGCCTAGGCTATACCAGTTTCATAGGCAATGTTGCCTAACAGGTGCAGTTGTGCTACTGCAGATGTGCTGGCACAAATGCTTCTAAGTTTAAAGTAATAAGCAGAATGAAGATGATTAGATTTCCAATCTGATCTTTGATGCAAAATAATTTTCTACTAAGCCAGTCCCTTTTGCTTCCACATTCCTTCCTTTTAAATATATGCAATCATTGGTGTCTTCTTCCATCCTGACACTTATAATGGCATAAGCATATTTTGTATAATTTTGTTTATTGAATAGTTTTTCCTAACAGCTCTCCTTGAAGTATTTGTCTCCATGATTACATCCTCCATAAACAGTTCTTCAGTAGGTACGATATAGCCTCAAAGCTGCTGAAATCTAACTCCAGGAAACACTGTGATCCAGATTTTGTGGTTTTAAGTGCTTAGAAAACACATATGCTGAAAAATCTTACATTTAGGTATTTTGACTTATCTGTCACTGAGTTGTGTTAGTAATGGTTACTTTGAGATCTGTCATGGAGGATCCTGGAAAAATTGAAATGTTCCGAGGTTAGTTTGCCTTTATTTTATTTATTTATTTGTCAAGAACATATTAGGTAATATATATAAGTATAAGCATGAATTGAATACATAAAATAGATACAAATAGAGGAAACATGCTGGTGCTCTTAAGTAGCCCCTTACAGACCTCTTAGGAATGGGGGTAAGGTCAACAGTCTTAGGTTAAAATTTTGGGGGTTTGGGGATGAAACCACAGAGTCAGGTAGTGCATTCCAGGCATTGACCACTCTGTTGTTGAAGTCATATTTTCTGCAATCAAGTTTGGAGCAGTTCACTTTAAGTTTGTATCTACTGTGGGCTCATGTATTGTTGTGGTTGAAGCTGTAGTCATTGACAGGTAGGACATTGTAACAGATAATTTTATGAGCTACACTTAGTCATACCGGAGGCAGTGTAGTTCTAAGTTTTCTAAGCCCAGAATTTTGAGTCTGGTGGCATAAGGTATTTTGTTGTGAGCAAAGGAGTGGAGGACTCTTCTTATGAAATATTTCTGGACCTATTTATTAATGTTCGATATGCTCTTTTAACAGATGAGCTGTATTTGAGAATTGGTCTAGCAAGAGGCTCCAGTGACGTCACCCTCCTGCTGGGTGCTCAAACAGAGCACTCCGTGTTAGAAGATTGTAAAAGTCAGTGAAACAGAAAATAAATCACTGTTCACTGAGCTTAGCATAATCTCTGGGTGAAAGAGATTATCAGAATTGTGGAAGAGTGGCAGGTCTGACAGGGGTTTGCTCTTAAGGCGAATTTTCCTGGATTTATGACCCACGAATTCCACTCCTTCCAACTTCAACACGCCCTGTTTTATCAGGAAAAGGAGAGGAATGTTGCTTCTGCTCTAGAGAACTTATTAAATTGATTGATATTCCAAGCAGGCAGGAATTTCACAATGGCGTTCGAACTTTGATGTAGAATCAACCGGCAAGTACCGACTCCTTTTGAAATTTGAAACCTTTCTTTGTCTTTGATTAATTGACTTTTAAAATGGCGTCTAAAGTGAAAGTAAAATTTTTAGTACGATGAAGCAGCGTTACTTGTGGATTGTTACAAACGGAGTTTTTATACTGAAAGGAGGAAGGAGAGTTATTAAGTTTGAATTCCTGATTCTTTTGAAGACAGAATGGCAGCTAAACCTTTAAAGCCTTCTGGAAGAAGGGATCTGAACCAAGTCTTGAGGAAATATTGAAAGAACAATTAAAACTTTCTGAAGATAGGCAAAAGAGATGATGGAGAATTTTAATGCAAAAATAAGAAGATATTCTTATGGCAGTTCAAGGACTGAGTAAAAATTGAAGGATTGGAAGTGGAAATGCAACAGATCTCTCAGTCAAATAAGTATTTAGAAGATGAAATGAAAGGTGTTCAGAAAAAAGTGGATCAAAATGAAGATCAGGTTGTGATATTACAATATAAACTTATGGAAGGAGCTCTTAGGATTCGTGGTATGCAAGAAGAGCGTGGAAGACTTAAGAAAAATTATATCAGAAGCATTGGCTGAATTTATTTGAGGACCCCAAGAGGTAGCTTACCAAATTGATAAAATATATAGAGTTAATTCTTGGATTGCAAGACAGAGAAAGCTTCCTCGGGACATTGTGGTTTATTTTGTGAAAAGGACTATGAGAAATCAAATTCTGCAAGTTTCATATCAGACAACTTTAAAAATTGGAGAACAGGAGTTGAAGGTGTTGAAAGAGATTCCTTCAAAGATGTTAAGAGACAGGAAGAATTTGCTTTTTACACAAGAACTTAAAAAACATCAGATTCAATTCAGATGGGAGGTGCCAGTTGGACTGACACTATTCTATCAAGGAAGGAGATATAGAATTGACACGGTTTTAAAGGCAAAGGATTTTCTTTCTACAGTTTTGAAAGTCGAAATAGAAGTGATAGAAAAACTTCAAGAGACTCAAGAAGGCGTGGTGACCCAAGAGCCTTTATTGCTGCCAGTATTAGAGGAACCACAAGAGCAAAGGGTGACAAGAGGAGCCCTTAAGCGTAAGAGCAACAGTCTCAAAGTAAAGTCAGGATCCCATTATGGAAGCTGTGGGAGGAGCTAGACGGAAGATACCGGAGGAGGAGCTTCCGTTGTCTGCTTCAAAGCTTCAGGAGGCCAGTAATGGCAAATAGAATCTTGTCATGGAATGTTAATGGCTTGAATTCAGCTCAGAAAAGAAGGAAAATATTTCACTACTTGAAACAATTTAAAAATGATGTGATTTGTTTGCAAGAGACACATATAAAATTATCAGACCAAAAATATTTAATTAATTCAAAATTGGGTAACCATTTTGTTGCATCAGCTTTGGAAAAGAAGCATGGAATTGTTGTATATATCAGGAAGGATATACCAGCTAAGTTAATTGAGGCAGATATTCAAGGAAGATTTATTGCTATTGAACTGGTGATAGATGCAAAAGACTTTGTTGATAGGTATTATGCACCTAATCAGCAACAAGAAAAGTTTTACAAAATGTTACATGAGAGGTTGACCCTCTGGGATTATAGTTCGTTTATTTTATTAGGAGACTGGAATGGAGTAATTGATACAAGAAGGATAAGAGAACTTCCTCCAAGAAGATACCTATACATGCAAAATTACCAAAATCCTTTTTGAAATGATGGAAGACTTTGAGTTTAGAGATATATGGAGGTTACGGAATCCAGATGAGAGAGATTTTACTTTTTTTCTGATAGGCATCAATCTTTTCACGCATTGATTTTATTTTAATTTCTAATGACTTGCTTTCTAGGGTGAAGAAAGCGAAGATATTTTAGGTGTTTAACTGACCATAGCCCAGTATGGATGGAATTATTACAAGGGGAAAAAGGTGGTAGAACATGGAGGATGAATGAAAATCTGTTTAGATATGTGGATAATGTCAATCATTGTAAGTGAGAGTGTAAAGAAGTTTTTGATTTTAATATGTACAAAGGGACACCTATAGGAACTGTGTGGGAGGCGAGCAAAGCGTTTACTAGAGGGATATTGATTTATTTGGACAATAGGCAAAGGAATAATAAACAAAGGCAGCGTAGATATTTGGAAGAAGAAATTCAAAGGAAGCAACAGTTATTAATTCAAAACCCACAAGATCATAAACTTAAAGAGGCTATAAAAATATTACAGAGTCAATTTAATATGTTAATGGCAGACCAGGTGGCAACGAATATACAATATGCTAAACATAATACCTTTTGTAATGCAAATAAACCTGGGAGATGGTTGGCATATAACTTAAGGAAAAAACAGAAAGCACGTGTCATACAAAAAATAGAATATAAAGGTAAAGAGATATCAACAGGATAAAATTAAAAAGGCATTCTCAGAATTTTACACTGCATTATATGCAAAAGACAAAATATTGAATAGGGACATTTATGATTATTTGAAAGATTATAAGGTTAATATTCTAACATTAGAACAGAGGAGGAGCTGAATCGGCCGATAGCTACTGGAGAAATAGTGGAGGCAATTAAACAATTAAAATGGGAAAACCCTGGTACAGATGGTCTTACAGCAACTTATTATAAAAACACAGGATGAAATATTAGGCCCACTTAAAGAATTATTTAATCAGATACAATTAGGAGTGGAATACCCCGTCATGGAAAACATCTTTTATTTCACTGATACCGAAAGAGGAGCAAGACTGCTCTAAACCTGGTAACTATAGGCCGATTTCACTTTTAAATAATGATTATAAGATTTTTGTAAAAATAATAGCAAATAGATTAATGTTAGTTTTACAACAAAGAATTCATACTGATCAATCTGGTTTTATAAAAGGGAGGCAGTTGAGGAATAATGTTAGACAGATTATTAATATATTGGAATATTTGGAAGAAGAATACTTCAAGCGGCACTTATTTTTTGGATGCAGAAAGCCTTTGATCGATTGCATTGGGATTTTTTATTTAAATTAATAGAGAAAATGCAATTTGGAGACTGTTTTATTAGAATAATTAAAGCGATTTATGGAGAGCAAACAGCACAGATTATAGTATGTATGTATCCTAATATCCAAGCGAAATGTTGGAGGTGTGATTGTGATGATGCTACATATTTTCATATTTGGTGGACTTGCAAGAAAATTAAGGTCTTTTGGATAAGAATTTGGTGGATTATTCAAAATGTACTGAAGAAGAAGATAAAGTTCCTGCCACAATTTTTCCTTTTGGGAATTATAATGGATTGTACAGGGATTGAGACTAAACTGATTTTGAACTTAATAACAGCAGCAAGACTGTTGATTGGACAATACTGGAAGAAAAGAGAATACCTACAATAGAAGAATGGATATTGAAAGTTATTAACTTGGCTGAGATGGCTAAAATCTCAGCGTTTTTAAAAGACAATACAGGAAAGATATTTAATTGAATGGAAAAATGGATTGATTATCTACAAAACAGATATCAGATTAAGAAATATCAGATTGCCTTTGAATAATTAGAAAGTTATTTTATGTAATGGGGAGGGGGTTGGGAGACGAAAAGCTTTGGATGTGGTTATTTGGATTGGACTTTACCTTGTGATTGACCCGGGAAGCCGGGGTGGGGAGGAGGGATGTTTTTTTTTTTTTTTGGGAGGGAGGGGGAAAAAAGGGGGAAAATGTTTTTGTTTTTTTTAAAACTCTTTCAATAAAAAAAAAAAAAAAAAAAAGAGAATTGGTCTAGCAAATGTTTTGTATGCTCTGGTTAGTAGTGTGATATTACCGGAGAAGAAGCTATGCAAGATTAGGTTTATAACTCTTAATGTCTTTTTGGTGATGTTGTTACAATGGGCTTTGGCACTTGGATCATTAGATATGAGTACTCCAAGGTCCTTGACAGAGTGAGGGTCATCCACAAGGTCATGTCCACTCAGCTTGTATTTTGTGTTCTGGTTTTTTTTGCCAATGCATAAGACAGAGCATTTGTTGATTGAGATTTGGAGTTGGCAATTGTTTGACCAGTCTGACATAAGGTCAAGGTCTTTTTGAAGGTAGCAGCATTGTCAGTGGTATTAAATATTTTTACATCATCGGCAAAGAGAACATGATTGCTTATAATATGATCACAAAGGTCATTTATGTATAGTATGAAGAATGTTGGTCCTAGAATGCTGCCTTGGGGGACACTGCTATTAACAGGTGCAGGATTTGATAGGGTGCTCCCTATTTTGACCACTTGTTGTCTGTTTGACTGGAATGCAGCTAACCAATTATGTAGGGGTCCAGAGATGCCATAGGATTTTAGTTTTAGAAGTAGTTTGTCATGTACCACTGAATTAAAGGCTTTACAGAAGTCTATGTAGATTGCATCTATTGCTTTGTCCTGATCGAGATTTGTAGTCTGTATGTTTTTGAAGTGTAGAAGTTGTCGATTACAGGATAATTTTTTTCTGAAACCAAATTGTTTATTAGAGAGTAGATTGTTTGTTTCTAGGTGGATGGTAATGGAATGGTTAATGATTGATTCCATGACTTTGCAGATGATACAACATAAAGAGATTGGTCTGTAATTTTCAACTAGGTTGAGGTCTCCCTTTTTGAAGATAGGGATGACCATGGCTAGTGACCATAGGCTGGGCAGGGAGCTAGTCGTGAAGGATTTTTCAGAGATTATGCTTAGGGGTTCTGCTATAGCAGTGGAAAGCTTTTTTAAGAAGTATGTACATAGTCCATCAGGTCTGATAGTTAGAGATGGTTTTAATCTGCGTAGTGCCTTTTCAGCATTTTCTTCTGTGAAATCTATTTGTGTTAGATTGTTGTAGTTATTTGTAGTACGACTAGGGAATGTTGGGCATGAGCCATTGCTGTTAACAAAGACTGAGCCGAAGAATGTGTTGAAGAGGTTTGCTTTAAATTCCCTGTAGCTTCGGCTTTTTTCCCTTGACCCAGCGAGGAGGACCGCAGCCATCACCAGCTGCCAGAAGTCGGGACGGCCACAAGAATGGGCAGGAGGATAAAGCATAAGTACAGAACAAGATATTGAAGCCGGGTGAGTTAATACCAGCTCACGAAGAGGCACTAAGAGCAATTTTGCCAACAAGTATTTAAAGAAAAATTGAGAAACAGCGGCTAATTTAAACAGGAAATGAAAACAGAAGGAAATAATTAATGATACCTAAAACCTGATAAAATTTGGCTTGGAACCTAAGTCTAGAGCCCTAACTGAATAGAGAAAATAGAGGCAAATATGACTTCTAATTAAAATTGACTTTGGAGAATTTTGGAGGTTTTTATTGATTATTTAAAGATTATAAGCAAGAAAGAAAAAGAGAGGAATTAACTAAGACTTTAAAAATGGATTTTAATTGAGCATCTCCCAGTTCCTCTATTCCTTATCAATCTGGATTCAAAGGATTATATTGAAACTATTTAAACAGGACTGAAAAAGGCAACAAATTGAAACAAAGAGAAAAAAGGTGCAGCTCAAAAATGGAGACTTTGTTAATTGTGGATTGTAACTGTAGACTAAAGACTGACACCTAAAGGCAGAAGAAGAAATACAAGAGGGAAATGTCTTTGTGATTTCAGGACAATTTCAAAGGAGGATTTCAGCAACTAGATGGATGACCTTTAAGACTCATAACATCAAAGAATAAAGTAGAAAATAATGGACAACAAGAGAAGTGTACAACTGTCTTTTAAGCAAAAAATATAAGAAATGATTACACAACTGGAAGATAAGAGCTGCATGTAGCAATGTTAGAGAAGAATATAAAAAGCATGATATAATAATGTAAAACTAAAGTTTATGTTAAAGATTAGAGGACTATAAAAATGATAAGAAGAGGAGGAATGGGGTAATAAGGAATCTAATAAGTTAAGAAAATATATAGTTTTTTAAGCATAGGCAGTGAAATTGAAATAATTTGAGATAAAACTTCCAATAGAATATTTGAATGTAAGTATGGAATTGTGTGAGAAATGGGATATGTTTGCTCCTTTTCATTTTGATCTTTTTATTTTGTTTATTACTTTAAATTTTTTTCTTATTTGGAATAGGATTATGAAATAATAAGTGATGGGAGACCTTTTTGAAATTAAGGTGAGATTGAACATGGGATAGATTTTTATTGAGATTACTTTCTTTTTATCTTTTTTTGTTACTGGTCTGTCTTTGATAACATTAGGGATAAGCATGGTTGTATTTTGTTTAATGAAGAAGAGAGGGGCAAGAAAGGGGGCAAAAATGTGGGAACTAGACTTGATTCAATATTATTCAGGATAAAGGGGTGGAACAGACATTTTGATAGAAATGTGCAAATTATAAAATTTTAAGAGGGGAATGGAAAATATTGGACAAACAATACAATGAGGGGGTGAAATTTGAAATGTGTTTAGTTATGCACCTGACTGATATCTTGTTTAAAAGATTTGTATGTGGTTTTTTCTTTTAAAAAAAAAACAATTTTTTTTTTTTAAAAAAAAAAGAGGTTTGCTTTAAATGCTTCATCACTGCATTCTTTACCGTTAAGTCCTTTTAGGGTGGGATGGATCTTGAGTCTTTAAGTTTGTTGTTTACAAAATTATAGAAGGAGCGGTTGGATTTCGTGTACAGGAAGTTCTCTTCTTGTTTGATGTGGTAATTGGTGCTCTCAGTCTTTATTTGGTGATATATATTTTTGTAGCAGCTTTTAAAGTTAGCTACATAGCCAATTTTGTTTTTTCGCCAGAGGGATTTTTTTTTTGATTGGCGCTTTTTTATTGATATGGGTAATTTGTTTTTCCTGGTTTTGGTGTTGATTAGTGGTAATATAGTTTAATAACTCTATTGATTTCAAGCAAGAAAATGTTATAACGGTCTTCGGCAGTGTTACAGCCAGAGAATAAAATTTGCCAATCAAGAGCTGAGAGGTCGATGTCTATGAGATCATAGTTGGCTTTTTTGAAGTTGTAGTTGGGTATCCCATTATTTTGGTGATTTTTGTAAGGGCATATACTGAGACAAAAGTCAATCATGCTGTGGTCACTGTTGGAAAAAGATTCTTTTATTGTAGTCCATAAATTGAGTTTAAGCTGTTGCAGAAGATGAGGTCGAGGCAGTTGTTGAGTCTAGTGTTGTTAGTTACTAGTTGTTCTAGACCTAGATTTGTAACAGCATTGTATAGGGTTGTATGTATGGGTTCAGCTGGACATTTGTTCATTGTCCAATTAATAAGAGGTAGGTTGAGGTCACCAAGACAGATGAGAGCCTATGGGCAGGAGGCTGCCTATGTTAGTAGTGAAGTTAACTTGTTCGCATGTGCGATATCGTAGTCAGGGGCTCTGTAAGAAACGAAGTGTGGTGTTTAAGGACAGTTCACAGATGATAGTTTCTGGAAGAATGAGTTCATGTGCAACTTGAATATTTTTTAGGTTTAGTGCCTTTTTGTAGAAGATAGCTACTCCACTCCTCTCTGGTTTCACGATCAGACTGGTAAACGTAATAGTCTCTTACTGTGATAATGGAGTCAGGGAGGGATGTTTTGTTTTGTTTTGAATCCTTATGTCAATTTCTGTCCATTAGTTATTTTGAACAATGTTTGCCTGTTTGTCCTATGTAGAATCCAGAGGATCTAAACTTTCTTCAGAGAATTTAAATTCCCTCTCTAATCATCTTCACTGGATTCTTTGGAATATCTTAAATTGTTTGATTCTTTAGAATGTGGTGTCAAATACAGTACTCAAGTCTGAATAAAATGAAACATGTTTCCCACAATTTGAAAAACTATATTTCTACTAAAATTATATTTGTCTCTTTTGTAGCCATGAACACATTTTATGTTCATATTCAACTTATATTCTAAAACTGTTTCCCAAGTACAATTGGCATTATAAATACTTTATTTTTCTTTCCTTAGCGAATAACTTTGCATTTGTCTCCTAAACTGCATTCTTTCATAATCATTTTGTTACTTTTGATTTTTATTAATCATCTAGATTAATATATTCTAACACATGGGTTTTCCAACTATGGACCAAGACATCCCATGGATTTAGAAGGATTTAGAAGGATTTCCCACACAAGCAAGAATATTAACTTGCACAAAGTTCTGTTTCTTTGGAATCGCTTCAATAAAGAACAAATATTGATCCAAAATAAACACAGAACAAGAAATGAGAGTATCTGTCTGAAAAAAAAATGTTCTAAAATCAAGAATTTTGCCAAAGTAAGTAAGGTGGATTCTATAATTATTTTGTTTAATAAACAGATTAAAATATAATTAATAAAAGTAATTGGTATACTTATTTCTTGCCTAACTAGCTCCAAAGAGATCATTAATTTTATTCCTTGTGGGCAAGAAATAAGAAAGTATACAAATTTATTTTTCATTTTAGGGTGTCACAACGCCATAAAAATTTAAAAATCTTGTTCTAAAACTATGCATTAGGTTTCCTATTCATTTTTGTATCATCTTCAAATTTGATAAATATTTCTTCCATTTTTCCACTCAGATCATTAATAAAAATGTAGAGGAGCACAAACTGAACATTGAACACACTATTCAACTCTTATCTCCATTTTAATGAAGATTCATGAGCTCTTTTTAAGCCTCAGTTCTGAGACAGTTACGGTATCTATCTTTCTTCTTGAAAATTTTCTGCATTTTATTTTTGTTTTTGTTATTGTCCATCCAGTGAAGTGGAATGGAAATATGCCTTCCTTGATCAAATTTACTCTCTGCCTCTCAGTATCTGCTCTCTGAAAATCTCAAATATTTCAGTTTATGTCATAGAATAGAATAGAATAGAATAGAATTTTTGATTGGCCAAGTGTAATTGGACACACAAGGAATTTGTCTTGGTGCATATGCTCTCAGTGTACATAAGAAAAGATACCTTCATCAAGGTACAACATTTACAACACAAATGATGGTCAATATATCAATATAAATCATAAGGATTGATTTGATTTATATCATGACAGGGCTGACATTTGTTTCAGCATTGATAAATTGAATTATATTTCTATAGCATTTTATTCTTGTATTTTTCTGGCTCCTCTAAAATAATGTACTTCTATCTGGCACATTTTGGCATACAATTTTGGTTTAAAGGTAGTCCTCAAATTACAGCCTAAAATTTCTGTTATTAAGTGAGACATTTGTTAAGTAAGTTTTGCCCCATTTTAAGTTAGTTAAGTTAAGTTAATACTGCAGTTGATAAGTAGTAATCCAGTTGTTAAGTGAACATGGTTTCCCAATTGACTTTGCTTGTGAAAAGGTCGCAAAAGAGGATGACTTGGCCTTGGGAAACAGTAATGGTCATAAATATGAACTACTTGCTAAGCATCTGAAGCTTGATGACATGAACATGGGGATGCTGCAACAGTTGTAAGTGTGAAAAATGGTCATAAGTCACTTTTTTCAGTGCTGTTGTAACTTTGAACGGTCAGTAAACGAACTGTTGTAAGTCGTGGACTACCTGTACTTTGAATCTGAAAGAAAAATGTCCTTTAAGAAATCAATTCAATGTAGCCAACACTATAACATTGGTAATTTAGCTCTTTTTTTGCATTGGTAGGTGTACATAGGCATTTTTGGCTCCTAGTGCAATTATAAATTAGCCATATGCATTGATGGGTTAGGGTTAGCAAAAGATTAAATATGTATGGTGCAAACATGCAGTGTAAACATGTAAATTAAATATTTGTGTCCAACACTGAGATGCAAGTAGAATAAGCTAGGATGACTGCTAGATTGCAAAGTACAAAATTGCAGCAAGGTATTAATAGAGCAGATGTGGGGGACAGGATGAATAAATCAGTTCTCTGATGAATATTATGGGAACTACATCACATGTATTTGTAGAATCCAATTCCACATCCATACTAGATTCATATGAAGATCCCTACTGTTTCCAATATTTGTAAAACATGCAGTTTTCATAAAACTCTTGAGCCTGCATAGATGAGTATTTATTTCTCTCTCTCTCTCTCTCTCTCTCTCTCTCTCTCTCTCTCTCTCTCTCTCTCTCTCTCTCTCTCTTTCTCTCTCTCTCTCTCTCTCTCTCTCATAGTGCATATACTTTGTCAACACCAAAGCCTGTAAATATAATTTACACATTTGACAAATAGTTTATAGGAGGCGAGACAGAGATATCTGCTGTAAAATATAATAAACCAATCAACTCAGCTATATTTCACCCATTTTTTTAAAAAAAAAGTTAATGCTTTTAAAAATGTATGGTTGGGACTTAAATAACAAGTGCTCTAACGACAGGTAGTCTTCACTAATGACCACTTACTTAGCAATCTTATGATGCTGCTGAATGACTAGCACTTATGACAGTCACAGTATCCGGCGGCTGTATGATTGCCATTGCAACCTTCTTTGCTGGCTTCCTACAAGCAAAGTCAATGGAAAAGACAGTAGGTGGTTGCAATGACCATATGACATCCGTGCTTAATAACCCACAGTGAGTTGCTTAACTAAAGCAACTGGTAGTGCCAGATTTTCCATTGCTAATCAGAGCATTATGTGATGTCCCACTTTAGGACCTATTGCTAAGCAATGGAAATTTAAGTCCCAATTACCATAATTAAGTGAGGACTACCTGTGTACAAATTCAGATCATAATTGTTGACTATTTGATATATAACATTTATATCAATGTGTAAGTTTTGAATTTCCACAGCCTACTTCATTTTTATTTATATCATTAAAGGAACCTAAATAGAAAAATCTTTTTTTTTAAAGAAAATATGATACACGTATTGCAACAATTGATTAGTACTACAAACAGAAAATGCACTGACCAGGGAAAACTGGCTATTAAGAAAATGAGGAACTGAGAAACTCAAGATGTAAGCTAGAAGTGAATGAAAAACTGAATTGTATGGATCAGTGATTAAAAGTTTATATTTTTCTTTGTATATTTTTTCCTGTTCCTAAAATTACATTTGACAATCATGGGAAGCTAAATATAAAATTCAGACTGCAAAATAAACATGGTTAGTTTCTCTCTACCTTTGACAAAATCAACAACTCTATGAGACAAAACTTTTTGTAAAGGATCTGAAATATGGTATGTAATTTTATTTATTATGATACCAGATTTGTAGAATGAAGCAAATATTTGAAGGGGTTTTTCTTAAAGTTTTTTAAAATTCTGATTGATTAAAACTGCAATAAAGTGATGTATACTATAATGTTATAACATTTCTTACAGAAAATTAAAAAATTAGGGCATTTAGATTTGTGCATGTTACAGAAGCTTGGTTTCTCTACTCTCATAAAAGAGGCCCTGAATCATCTTTTTGTGATGGCCTCATATGAGCACTCTAAAAAATATGAACAATCTGGTTGATGATTCAACTAATCATACCTGTGCTTTCTCTTATTATGGAAACAAATAAACTGAGAGGAGTGGGCATTCTGATTCTTTAATTTTCTAAGTATAAAGCATATATTTGACACCAATAATTGTTGGTTGACATCTCTGCCCTGTAAATCTCTAGCATTCAGCTTTTCTCTCAATATAACATTCTGTAAATAATCATTTGAAGAAGACAATATTGTTAACAGCTCAAGAACAAAAGGACACAACTGAAACCTCTTTGTAACTTTAATAATACTTAAAAATTGGAGCTTCTCATTAATCCCTGATTCATATTTTTTAAATTCAATCCTGTCACCACGATTCATTCATTCATTTAACTCACTAAAGTGTCTATACTACTAAATTCCCATTAATACTAAGCAGTTTACAGAATGCTAGTATTTAAGATTAAAAATATCCAACAATTACCAAATTGCTCACAAATTTCTGAGCCCTTGCAACCACATACTGACCAAGTCCCTGCTTAATACATTAGTCCTTGACTTTCAACCATAACTGAACCTGGAGTTATGGTCATAAGACATGATGCTTGTTAAATGGGTCATCACATGACCATACCTGATTGTACAACCTTTTTTGGGATGGTCAGTAAGTGAACACCATAGTCATTAAATGAATACCACCATCATTAACTGAATGCAATGGTTGTTAAACAAATCCATTATACCCAAAGAGATTTTTTGCAAGAAACCAGAAGTAAATGCTGGAAACTGGCAAAAAACACTGGAAATCATTGTCATATGATCATGATACACAGCAAATGTCCATAAATGTGAGCCAGTTGTCAAGTCCCAAAATGTGATCATGTGACTGCAGGTGGGGTTGTGTGCAGCCATCATAATTTTAAAATCAGATCATATATATCTTTAGGGAGAGGTTCATCATAACTTCAAATGGTTCCTAAGAATACCCCAAGACCAAGATTTCATTATTTGATTCTCAATCCTCCTCTTGAAAGCATTTTACTCTCCCAATGATAGCATGTTTATTTGAGAAAGAATTAGAAATTATCATTAAGTGGCATCTCTAACCAAGGGAATGATCTGTTCCAAAGTACTTCCACATTGTTGAATATTTTCAACAATGAACAACTCTCTCAACATTATGTAATTGTCAAAATAAAAGACAAATAACTGAAAAATATTGGTATTGCTAGGAATTTAACTTAAATCTACTATTCTTCTCTTTGACTTGGACACAAACCTAGAAGTTGATCTGCATTGACAGTCTAATGCAGTGGTGGTGAATGTGTGGAACATTTTGTGTGGAAAATATTTATATGTGCACAGCTTGTAATGGCTGTGCTCCAGAAAAACCAAATTTCAGGTTTTAGCGATATGCATGTCTGATGATCAGCTGGCCATGCATATGCAGGCCAGTTTTGGCACTGCTGTGCACATGAAGAGATCGCTCCGGAAAAGCCAAACTTCGGGTTCTGGTGCACATGCACACCCGACAATTAGTTGGCGGCATGCGCACAGTTTTCGGCACTGCCATCTCAAGGACAGATGATCATTCCAGAAACCCAGGCAAACAGACAAGGCTGCGTGCGGGTGACATGGCTTTGTGTGCCACTTTGGACACAAGTGCCATAGGTTCGCCATCACGGTGATATGGAATCTTGCCATTCAAAGACAAAGATTGGTTGATGTTCTTCTGCTAATGGAATACAGAACAATGCATCCTTTAAATCCAACACAGTAAATCACTTATATTTTGGATTAATTTGTTCCAACAAAGTATATGGATTGGGTACTACTGCCTGGAGGGTAAGGATGTTAGTATTCACCCAGCTCATTGTATAAAAATGAAAGAGCCCTGCTTCTTAACAGGTAATACTAGAGTGTTCCAAGGTAGAGATGTTTGGGCTATGAGTCCCCATTTTAGGAAATTTTCTGTAATGGGCTTTGCCTCCGATCTAATATTATATTGCTTTATATTGGCCACTTGTCTCCCCAGGACTAAAGCCATTATAACTGGTTAAACAAATATTCCCTGCCTGTCCTGCTGCCCAAACCCAAAGTTTCACTGCATTTTCTATTTCTGGTGGGATTGGGGAAATTTCTTCTTTTATTACTAGGATGGTTGCTCTTCTTCCCCAAAAGTGGGACTGGACATTCTGGTAAGTAAAGGAACTGATGGGTTAACACAATGCACCATATTTTACATTCTAAAGGTTGTAAAAATGGGACCAAAATATCTTTTCTTGAAGTCCCAACAATAGGAATCTCATCAGCAGTCTGAGGAGCAATAGGCCTGTTAAGGACAGATCTACAGTAGAACCTCTGGTCACGATCATAATTCATTCCATAACTGGTTGCAACCCGATTTGGTTGTAACCCAAAGCTAATTTTGGAAATTACAAAAAAAATGGAGTGGAAGGGGAAATTAGCCATGGGAAAAAATATTGTGAATTGTTTGGTCAGAACCAGTGGTGAAATTTTTTTACTACTGGTTCTGTGGGCGTGGCTTGGTGAGTATGGCAGGGGAAGGATACTGCAAAATCTCCATTCCCATCCCACTCCAGGGGAAGGATACTGCAAAATCCCCATTCCTTCCCCACTCCTGGGGGAAGGATATTGCAAAATCTCCATTCCCACTCCACTCTGGGGCCAGCCAGAGGTTGTATTTGCCGGTTCTCTGAACTACTCAAAATTCCCACTACCGATTCTCCGAACTACTCAAAATTTCTGCTGCTGGTTCTCTGAACTGCTCAAAATTTCCACTACCAGTTCTCCAGAACCTGTCAGAACCTGCTGGATTTCACCCCTGGTCAGAACCCGATTTGGTCATGATCAGAAGTATTCATGACCACAGGTTCTGCTGTACTTGCTGCTGTTTTCAAATCCATCAACTTCGCTTGGCGCCTTGCTAATGTTCTGCCATTAATCGGGAAGGTGGGGAACAAATGGACAATAAAGCTGTATATTTTATGATGGGAAATTGGGAGGATTGACAGTTGAGGAAGGACAGAATGGTTTGGAATCTGGCTCATGGTGGCACACTGGCATCTTGAAGGCTGTTTGCCCTGAGAGTGGAATTTCACCAGCCCAAACACTTCAGCATTTCCCAAAACATCTCAGCAGTGCTGGATTGGCTACATAGACCACAGGGGAGGCTAAAGGAAACCAGTTTTACCTGTCCTTATTCCTAAGTTTTCAGGAGTTATCTAATGCACATTCTATTTGCTCCAGGCCATACCTATTCTAACTTCTAGCTGAGATATACTGGATATCTAACTCTTTGTTACTGCTTTCAGTTCTTTAACCATCCAGTGTTGATACAAGTGTTATATGTGCATATTGTTCTTGCCAGTCAGACTCCACAATTACAGGCTTCCTGTTTCTTTCAACTGTATGCCATAGCTTTGTTTTGTTTTATCAGACAGCCCATCATAACCTTACCGATCCTGCACCCTATCAGAAGAAATTATGTTCTTATGAACATTATGGCAGAAGGAGAGACTGAGGTGCCATCTCTTCTTCCTTATTAATATTGACTGGCTCACATATGTGAGGAAACATATTTGCAAATGCTAGATCAGGTATTAATTTTAAATGTAAGAGCAATTAAACAGATGGATAGAAATAATGGAAATAACTAAAAATAAGATTTTTAGGCAAATATTTCCCATCCCCCAAAATTGGAAGGAAATTCAGGTGCAAGATGTCATTGAAAAGAAACATAGCACACCTCTTATATTCTCCATTCAATCATCTAACAATGAGCTGGGATTGGGTGTCAGTATGTGTGTATGTGTGTTAATGTTTGGGAGGTCACTCTTAAACCCTAAAGAAAGAAGAGAACAAAAATGAATGTTAAGTTCGGGAAGTAATGAGGCTGGAGACCAGGGTAGTGACAACAGCTCTTTAATATAGGGTGAACCCAGCGACAGGCTGGGCGAAAACCTTCTCCTTTTATACCGTTCTGTTGGAGGTTTTGACCAATCAGCAACGTGCTGATTTCCCGCTCAAATATTTAAAGGTACAACACTAATACATAACACTCCTCCCCTCCCAGAAAACACTTTGCCTCTATTTACATAAATATTAACATGTTATTTTTCGACGTAGTCACGCAAATAACCTGGGCGTCTCCTAGTCCTTTCTGACCTGCGCGGTTCAGTTCTGGGTGGTGTTTTGAGCTGGTCGGAGGGGCTGTTTTCTCCTCCCAGCACTTTCTCTGGGCCAACGGGCTCCGGATTATTGGCCGACTCTTTTTCTTGGCCATCGGGCCTTGGATTACTTTTTAATTTTCCTGCTGTTTCGACCTGATGGCGTCGCTGGAACTCTGGGACCTCAGCTAAGTCTTGCGCCTCCCCGGGTCATTGTCAGCTGTGGAATCAAATTGGTATTGATCATGATATGTTTCGTTTGGTTGGTTTGGTCAGTTATTCGTTTCCTTAACTGATCTATGTGGCGCTCCACACTCTGTTGTCGGGTAGCTCTACCACGTATGATTTTGGGCCAGTTACTTTAATTATTTGTCCTGTGAACCAACTAGGGCCGTCCCCATAGTTTCGAGCCCACACCGGTCGCCTATGCTCATTTCCTGGTCTTTTCTAGTTTTCCTTGTAACCCTCTGGTGTGTAATGGGGTTCAAACGGTCCAGTGGGCACCGGAGTTTCCGTCCCATTAGCAATTCGGCTGGGCTTTTCCCGTGGCCGTGCTTGGGGTTCTGTGCTGGATGGCTAGGAAAAGTCTATTTTGTTTGCCAGTCACCTGGCTTTAGCCTGGACAATGCCTCCTTAGCGCTCCGGACGGAACGCTCTGCAAGGCCATTCGACGAGGGTGAAAGGCAGAGAGGGCATGTCGGATGCCTTCCTCTGCCAGGTATTCTTCAAACTGGGCTGCCGTGAATTGAGGCCCATTGTCGGACACCAGAGTGTCCGGCAACCCGTGAGTTGCGAATAGGTGGCGAGGGTTGCGATTACTGCCCGGCCGTAGTGGATTTCATGAGTATGACCTCCAACCATTTAGAAAATGCATCCACAACTATTAGGAATGTTTGGCCGTGAAAGGCCAGCAAAATCAATGTGATTCTTGACCAGGGCCCTTGGGGCTTTTCCCATTCTCTGACTGGGGCCGTTGGGGTAGAGGTCTGGATTCTTGGCAAGCCTGACATTTCCCTACCCTCTCAGCAATCTCTGCGTCCATGAGTGGCCACCATACATAGCTTCTGGCTAACCCTTCATCCTTACGATCCCTGGGTGACCCTCGTGGAGGAGGTCCAATACCTTTCCCTTAACTTTTCAGGAATTATTACACGATCACCCCATAACAGGCACCCCTTGAGCTGAGAGCTCATCTCGTTTTTAACAAATTCTTTGAACCTTTCGCGGCGCAGCGGCCACCCTCTCTGTACCCAACCGGTACAGTCCTTAACACAATGTCCCGGTATGATGCCGAGCCACTTCCTTAGATGTGACTGGGCCAGAGTCCCATGAGTCAATAAGTAGGATGGGTGTCCCTGGAGTGGGGTCTTGGTCGCCCAGGTAGTGGGCATCGGCTTAACGCTCCTGCATGCCCCACTCTTTCCTGGTCGATGCTGCAGCTTGTAATAGCGGCTAAGAATATAGTCCATCGGGTCAATCGTGGCGAAGTGCCACAGGCGTTGGGCGATCGCCAGCCTGTATTCCTAGTAGCGGTCTGTGGTCAGTCACGATTTCAAAATTCCGCCCAAATACATACTCGTGGAATTTCTTGACCCCTGACACAATGGCTAGTGCTTCTTTGTCTAACTGGCTGTAGGTCCTCTCTGCGTAGGACATCATTTTCGAACAGAATGCTATAGGGGCTTCTGTGCCGTTTGGAAGTCTATGGCTGAGTACAGCCCCACCCCATAAGGGGCGCATGCAAACCAACACTAGGGTAATGAGTCGTGATATTGGATGAGCAGGCTATCACTTGAGAGCAGGTTCTTTACTGCTTCAAAAGCCCTATTTTCTGACTTTCCCCAAGACCAAACAGTATTTTTCCTAAGAGCCTATGCAGCGGTTCAACGGTTGCTTTGTTCTTTAAAAGACCGCGTAAAATTAACCAATCCCAGGAATGCCTGCAGCTCTGCTTTGTTTTTGGGCGCTGGAGCCTTCTAATTGCCTTAACCTTGCTCTCAGTAGGGTGAATTCCTTTCTTGTCTATCCGTAGCCCAAGAAATCGACGGATTCGACCCCTATCTGGCATTTGTTTGTCTTGACTTTTAACCCGCTGTCCGGAAAATGCTCAAGACCTTTCTTAACCGCCTCCCCAATTCCTCCATGTTTTCCCTGAAATTAGGACATCATCAAGTAGGAACTACCCTGGGAGCCCTGCAGTAGTCGTTCCATCAGGTTTTGGAACAGCCCTGGTGCCACACTGACCCCAAATTGCAATCGGGTGCACTTGAAGGCCCCCTGTGCGTCTGTCGTTTGGGCTTGGCTGTGCGGGCGTCTACTGGCAGTTGTTGGTAGGCTTGGGCCAAGTCTAACTTTGCAAAGACTTGCCCTTGCCCCAAAGTGCAATAAGTGTTGCACTACGGGAGGTAAGCGCTTTTCTGTAAGGCTTTGTTAAGCGTCGCCTTGTAGTCAGCGCAAATTCTAATTGACCCGTCCGGTTTTATGGGGTGACGATTGGCGTCTCCCACTGCGTGATCGACTGGCACCAAAATCCCTGATTTATGAGCTTATCCAGCTCCTTATCAATTTTGGTTTTAGGGCAAAGGACTCTCCTCGCCTTAAGCCTAATGGGGCTACCTGGGGTCTAAGTTGAAGGAAATAGGGGTCCCTTGTACTTGCCCAGGCAGTCCTTGAAGACATCTTGAACTCGTTAAAGAGAATGTCTTTCAGGTTACAGTCACTTCTGTAGATGCCAGTCACTCCCATGCCCAGGGCACGAAACCAGTCTAGTCCCAACAGACTGGGCAGAGTTCCTCGACGATCGTGATGGGCAGTGTCTTTTATGTGGGCCATACTGGCTCGGACGGAGGTGGTCCCTCGAACAGGGATGCGATTCCCTGGTAGTCGTGCACTCGTAGCCGTTGTGCTTGCAGGTGGCGCCGACGGACGGCAGCGACCTCAGAGTGTCCCAGGACATGATGGTGATCGCTGATCCGTGTCTACTTCAAGCCTGCACCGTACTCCCTCTATCTTGGGCTTTGTGAAGATCTTCTTTCCACTTTGGTTGAGGCGTGGCCTATAATGACAGTCGTTTGGTTAGACTTGGCGCCTTTCTTGTTTGAACCAATCGCGGGCCGCCTTTCCGGTTCAGCGTTCTGATTGGCGATTTGAATTTTGGAAGGTTGGGCGCTCTGCAGACCTGAGCTAGTGCCCTTTCTTCCCACACCGCGGCATGTTGCGTCTTTAAACCTGCAGCGTTGGCGCTGGTGTTGCCCTCGCAGCTTCCGCCGTCACGGTCCTCAAAGTCGCGTTTCTCGGTCCGGCAGACCCTTCCTCATCTCGCCCTCACCGTCGGATTCGGACTGAATCTCCTCCTGGTGTACTGGCGTTGGCTGCGCTTCGCCTTTGGATTGAAGAGGCTTTTGCAGTGTCTCTGCTGCTTTAGTAGACATTTCATGTGCTCTGGCTTCGTCCAGGCGTTGGCTAATGTCAGGTTGCTCTTGGCTGGCAGCCGTCGCCGTGAGCGGATGTCCTTGACCCCTCGGATGAGTTGCTCGAGTAGCACCTCGTCTAAGGTCTCGGTATCCGCAGTCCTTGGGCGCTCTTCTTAGCGGCCATGTAGTCACCGATGGACTCGCCCTCCATCTGTCCTCGTTCTCAATTCAAACCGCTGCACGTATTTGGACGGCGTCGGTGCGAAATGGTTCTTCAGCAAAGTCTGCAGAGTCGGCACGATACCGATTGTATCGGCGTTGGCTCTGCCAGGGCTTCCGCAATCTCGATGACCTCCGGCCCACAATGGCTTAAGAAGTAAGCCCGTTTGCGGTTATCAGGGATCCCCTGCAGTTCGTTGGCTTCTAGAAAGCTTTCGAAACGGGTCATATACGTTCCCCATTTCTCCTTGACCGGGTATGCAGTGCGGGTGGCGTGTTTGCCATTTCGCGTTTCTGCCCTGAGTTTGCTGGGTTGAACTATCGCGTGCTTCAGCTCGGTTCTGGTTCTCCTTAGCCTCGAGATCCCACCTTCGTCGCCAATGTTAAGTTCGGAAGTAATGAGGCTGGAGACCAGGGTAGTGACAACAGCTCTTTAATATAGGGTGAACCCAGCAACAGGCTGGGGAAAACCTCTCCTTTTATACAGTTCTGTTGGAGGTTTTCCAATCAACAGCGTGCTGATTTCCGCTCAAATATTTAAAGGTACAACACTAATACATAACAATGAGATGCAAAATTTGCCATATCAACAGTATTTGGCTAGTTTGCGATTCAGAACTGTACTGAACTTATTTGGAGATCAATTGCTGCAGGTTTTGTGTTTTCATTTCAGAATATCTGTACCCTGTGCCGTTGTTTTAGAAACAATGATTAGCAAAACTGAATGATGTTATATGATACACAAAGAGTTTGCCCATCGTGCTTCCTTTCTTTCAACAATGCTAAAGTTGAGTATGTATTTGAGTTTCTCCCAAACTTTTCTTCTTTATACATTCAGACATTTTTAATCCCCAAACTTAAGAATGGCGATAAAAAACAGTTCAGATCCTACTGAAAGGGGTTTCACCAACAGTTCCTGCACCCAGGAAATCATTTTATATGATTTTGAGATATTAAAAGCAACATAGGTGTTCATAAGAATTGAAGAAGGTAGTTATTGTAGCATGAGGCTGTGTTGTACATTTTCAGAGTCACTTTGTTCACATGAGACGTTAGTTCATAAGGGCAATAAATTAAAAGCAATGGAGTTCCTGTTTGCAGACCAGTCAAGATCATCACCCATTTAATGTGCATCAACAATCCATTTATTTACTCCTCAGCTGCTGTTCAGACTGATCTAGGGACCATTTTAGGTACAGGGGAAGAGACTGGTTGAAAAAATCCTTTCACTACCTAAACCACTATTGCCTTGCAAGGCAGTGCCTAGGACCCAGGACGGTCAATAGGTTGTACTAGGTTACCTAATTGAAAAGGAACTACTTTCAGTAGTGTGCTCAAGGCAAAACTGTTGCAGCTTGTTACACAAAGGAAAACATTCATTGACAGCTAAGGTATCTCAGGAATGTGATGAAAGCAACAACATGAGGGCAAAGAAGTTGCTGGAGCATGTTCACTTTAAGACAATCTTACATGGGTGAAATTCACAATATATTTATCATTAACTGAACAGTCCTCCCAGTTTCTTTTCAGACAGCAACCTACAGACTTGAAGGCCTTATGGATGATATGATTATATACTATTTCAACATGGGTTTTGTTATTCTTCATTGCTTTCCTGATATTTTTAATTTACATTCATTACAGTTTGAATCCTCCTTTTGACTATACCAAGAGAGACAAGTGGTAAAATTATCGTAAATAATTAAAAAACAAACAATGTCAGATCCCAGTTTTCATCAGACTCAGCCAAGAAGTCATATAGATATAACAGGAATCAGGGCACAGCTTCAGGAGAACTGCAGCTAAATGTTTAGAAAATGTAAGAATGTTGTTGGGCCTATTGCTATCCATTGCATTTATGGTGGATGGATAATAGGAATCCTTAGGATAAAGGAACAATAAAGTAGCTCAATACTCTGTCAAAACTTAGCCTGGATAATTTGATATAGCAAGGATACTTTCAGAGAAATATTTCACCTTTTGTGTTTAGAATAGCTTGGAAGGTGCAAGTACAAGGAAAAATATTCCATTTTTAGATTATCTAATCAAGCAGTGACTCACCAAGCTGCAACCTCCTGGAGGGAAGGAATGGCCTTCCAGGAGGTTGCAACATGAAAGGACATGATTAATACCAAAAACAAGAATGGAAAAACATAATGGTACTCAAATTTTACAAGATTTTAATGAAATAGTCTGGTCCTTGAGGCAAGAATATACATTTCTTAAACTGACAGCTATCTGGGTTCTGTCCCAGTTATATATCTACATCTATATCAATGCAACAAAGGAAACCATGATATATCAAACAAAATTGTATGATTATACATAAGAAAAGCACATAGATAATGTCATGCTTGAGAGACTTGTTAGCAGCTATGCTATTTCAAATTTCAGTATAAATTCATTCCTCAAATCCTGCAATCACCAAATTCAGATTAGATTAGATGAGATGAGATGAGATTACTGCATTAGAATTATGGATGCATCTTTCTATGGCTTCAACTATCAAACTATGTGGAAATAATGTATCTACATATTTACTACCACCACCACCACCACCCATATTTATACACAGAAAGCAGCACATATCCTTATTGTTTTAGCTTTCTGTATGCAGATTATAGATAATATTTAGGCATGTGACTTTCTGTATACCTCCTATTGTCCCTCACTAATATAATTCAAGAATATACACAATATTCTTGCATGAAAGACATCATTTTATTCTTTGAAGAAATTGCAGTCAGGATGAAATGAAATCCTTCTTCCAAACAGAAGGTTGAAAATGATGACTCTCTAGCAACCTCACTCACCCTGATGGAGCAGCTCATCATCAACTGCAGAACTTTTTTTTATTACAAGCCAAGATAAAATGGAATTGAAATGCATTTGTTTCCTCTTCTAAACAGACTTTATGGAGGTTGAAACAACTTTTTCAATATGATAATTTCTCAGTGATAGTTTTGGTCTATTACAAGAGAATACAATGAGCTTGTTTATATTTTATTTAACTTTCTTATCAACAAGGATGGAAGATTGTTTCTCAAATAATTGGCTGGACTGAAAACAGAAAGGTGCTGAGAAGGATTTATAAAACTACTGCACTGGCTGCATTTATTCCTCTAAGCATTAAATATACTTCAGGGTCTTTTTATACTGATATTTACCAGTTTTCTTTTCACAGGTTAGTTCTGGAGACCTTGCAAGTTGCACAGATTTCAAGGAGTACATTTTGTGCCTTTTTATAAGGAAGTCTAGCCAATGTAAAATTGACTGATGACTAATTCATGGTGTTCTCTGACAAGAATCACTTTGATTGCCAGGCATTTCATTATACATACAAGGAGGCAGTCATTTAACAATTAGCACACTTAGGTGCTACATACAAAACCATTTCTCAGAGGAAGATGGCTTTCAGAAAATACTGTAACTGGTACCTAGTTTCTATCAGAAGTTTTAATATGAGGAATTTGGTGGTAATTTTAGGCAACTGCTAGTTTGAGTGAAGAAATATTATAGAAAAGATGATGGTGAGAGGATAACTTCAACAATTTTAAGGATTATCAAAAGGAGGCAGTTGTTTTTAATTGTTTGACAAGGCAGCATGTAAACCAGTTGATCCAATTATTAAAAACAATAAGTAGGCCTCAAGCAGGTAAGTAAAGAAAGAGGTTTCCTGGAGTCTGAAGAGAAAATCTTGATGTTTCCTCATATAAATGTAGTCAGCCTCTTGCAGAGCCATTATGGAATCCTCAGTAAAGGCAGGGAATCTTTTCACGTGAATGTAACTGGAAGCAGGTGTGCATCTGAAAAATATTATCCCTGTGTCATAGGAAAATGAAGCCTACCATCATGCAAAATTATGGTTTGCCACAAGAAACAAAGGCAAGACACCAAGATGGTGCCCCAACACCAGATGTCAGCCAAAAGACAAATAGTCTTTTCATTATGGTTGGAACCACCAGTTACAGAAGGCTGTTAGATCTTGCCCTTGGTGTCTAAATATGCAAAGCAAGATCTGGCTGTGGCTCACATTGTGTCAAGCACAAGTACAGGCCAACTGTAAAAAGAATTACAGCAAACACAAATACCCTGAAAGTGAGCTGATTCAACATGAGTAAACAGAATGCTTTCTTCAAAATGAGCATTTGAATCTGGTTATCAAATTTATTATCCCTTCTCCTTTTGTAGTCTCAGATGTCATTAGAGGAAGAGGTCGATCTGTACAGCACATGTGTTGACTTTGAACTTTTCTGTCAACAGTTTCAGTGATTTAAACAGTATTTTAAGCAAATGACTTTTGTTTTGTTTTCAGGAAGATCCTGGGATATTTGTTTAGATGTATTGTAGACCACCAAGAGAGCCAAGAAAACAGCAGAAAGTGGAACTATGATATAAAATCTCCAATGTAACATTTTGATATTTCAGCTGAGTGCCATATGAAATATCTAAACTGGTGAAAGAAGACTGTAGCAAAGATGCTTGTTTTGTCTGGTACAATAGCTGTCAGGCCTTGGTCAAAGTTACATACAAGTGACTGTTGGGGGCTAGCTATGGCCCAGATACATTGAAATCAAAGAGCAGAAGATTTGATCAAGAAGTTGACATATCATTTCCAGATATGGGAAATGAAGACTAAGCTAAGTAGAAGTTCTCATTCATGCCAAGCAAGGAAAGAAAGAAGACACAGAGTCTGAATTAATGCTCAGTAGAACAAATTGTCCTTTAAGATGCTGAACTCAGAGCATTTGCTCTAGATCCAGTTGGTATCTCATGTCATTTGTTTGGTTGAGTTGATAACCTCAACACTTCTCTAAAATGTGCGTGCTTAAAAGTTAAATTTGAAAACAATATATTTTATTAAATTTCTTACACTGCTGTTAAAATGATCCATTCATTCAACACTACTCTGAAGAAAAAATTTCTTTCTCCTTTAAATGTTCTATTTCCAATCACTTAAGTAATTCCTGCTCCTTTATTCCACTTACCAGAAAGTGATAAGAACTGTTATTCCAGAAAATGCCTGCTTTAAATGGCACACTTTTCTTGCTTATATGTTGTCAAATAGCTGGGATACTTTTCAGGTTGCAATAGTCCTTTTTTAACAATTAGCCAATTGCAAGGGATGCTCCTCCATCTGTTGTAATGTCTTGCAGATAATATTAATAAGCCTTATAGAAACATAAAAATTAACACTCTACATTTTTAGGACAAATGAAATTGCAGCTGGTATTTTGTATCAACTGTGCTTCTTGAGATTAGAAACCAATATAAAATTTGGAGCAGAAAAATTCCTTTGAAGAGACCAAAGCCTTTTCTATCCTTAGAGATAAAAAAATTATTTGAGAAAGAAGAAAAATAACAATATTAGC
The DNA here is from genome assembly GCF_028640845.1 of Ahaetulla prasina. Taxonomy (NCBI): domain Eukaryota; kingdom Metazoa; phylum Chordata; class Lepidosauria; order Squamata; family Colubridae; genus Ahaetulla; species Ahaetulla prasina. Next base: position 139,790,364 of record NC_080543.1, on the reverse strand, counting down.
AGGTTTCCCACTGAATTACTTAAAATAACTAAAGCAATGCTAAACTCTATGTTGTTAGGCACACAAAGATAATTTCTCTTCCTTTAAGATGCTGCAAAAATGATCCAGAAAAAATTAGCAAAATTACATGTGAGAGAGAGATTTTTAGAAACAGCTTGTGAACCAGTTCTTCAGGAAATTTAAAAGGCCTTCTAAGGCAAAATCTACCCGAAAGAACATTTTTTCTTTGGCAGCAGAAGTTATAAAAGCTACACAAATATTGGTGATTAATTAGAATGATGAATGTGAAGCCTTTGTTTATTCTGAGATAATAATACTATAATTAATTGGAAGGGTTTTCTTTTAGGAGATAGACAAAATAAGGAGATTCTGTGTGTCTCCATTTCAAGTCTCCAGTTCCTCCAAACTGTTTTGAAGCTCACCAAATCTTTGTTTTCAGCCTGTCACCTTTAGAATGCTGAGAAGAATGTCATGGGCCAATCAGTACTTCCTCCAGTTGATCAACAGGAAATGGCAAGAAATCATAATTCAGTTCACAGCCAGCTGAACAATGATTGTTCCTGGAAAGATCCCACTCAATCTAGAAGAGAGAGAAATACTCCCTAGGTCTCTCCCATGTTTTCAATACATTTCTCTAGCTTTTGCAAAAAAAAAACTTACGAAATTAAACAAAAAAATTATATGCATTTGGGGAAATTTGTCAGGTAATCAAAGTATCATTATTCCATTATCAAGATATTATTCCTATACCATTTCTGAAAGGTCTCCTCTTAAAAGGCTCTAGTGATGAAGCACCCATAACTTCTGATAGTAAGCTGTTCCATTGGTTGAGTGTTCTCACTGTCAGAAAAGTTCTCCTTATTTCTAGGTTGAATCTCTCCTTGATCAGTTTCCATTCATTATTCCTTGTCTGGCCTTCAGGTGCTTTGGAAAATAGGCTGACCTCCTTCTCTCTATGAAAAGCCCCTCAAATATTGGAATACTGCTATCATGTCACCCCTGGACCTTCTCTTCACTAGACTAGCCATATCCAATTCCTGCAGCAATTCCTCATATGTTCTAACCTTCAGATCCCTAAGCATCTTTGTTGTTCTTCTCTGTACTCTTTCTAGAGTCTCAACATCTTTTTTATAGTGGTGCCCAAAACTGGATGCAGTATTCTAGGTGTAGTCTTTCTAAGGCTTTATAGAGTGGTATTAGTACTTAATAATAATAATAATAATAATAATAATAATAATAATAATAATAATAATAATAATAATAATAATAATAATAATAATAATAATAATAATAATAATATTTTAATTTGTATACCTCCCGAAGGACTCAGGGCGGTGAACAGGCAGATAAAATACAGACATACACAATAGTTAAAACAACCCTTAAAAAACTGATTTAAATTTGCCCAAAAATTAAAATAATATGCACTCCCATAAAATTACAAAAATTTAAAAACCCATCAAATTCAATTAAAATTGGTAAAAATCAAGCTAGTCCAGCCATACGAAATAAACAGGTTTTAAGTTCGCGGCGAAACTTCACGTGATTTTGATTCAAACCCTCTGTTCATGCAATTTTGGATTGCATTGGTGTTTTTGGCTGCCACTGCACACTGCTGGCTCATATTTAATTGATTGTCCACTAGAACTCCAGGATCTCTCTCACAATTACTGCTATTAAGCCAGGTTTCTAATCTATATGTGTGCTTTTGGTTTTCTTGCCTAAGTGTAAGACTTTACTTTTCCCTAAGTTGAATTTCATTTTGTTAGATAGGGCCCAGTGTTCAAGTCTGTCAAGATACATCTAGATTGTGAGCCTATCATCTAGGGTATTGGCTGTTGCAGTACCATTAAGGATTACTTGTTGAGTACAGTTTGTCAGTCAGTTACAAATCCATCTGGTGGTGATGCTATCTATCCCACTTTTTTCTGTCTTACCAAGAAATAGGTTGTGGTCTACTTTGTCAAATGCCTTACTGAAGCCTAAGTATACTATGTCCACAGCTTTTTGCTCATCTACTAATTTAGCCAATTTGTCAAAGAATAAAATAAGATTGGTTTAGCATGATTAATTAGGGCCTCTGGTGGCTCAACAGACTAATGCAGTCTGTTATTAACAGCAGCTGCTTGCAATTACAGCAGGTTCAAGTCCCACCAGGCCCAAGGTTGACTCAGTCTTCCATCCTTTATAAGATAGGTAAAATAAGGACCCAGATTGTTGGGGACAATAAGTTGACTTTGTATATAATATACAAATGGATAAAGACTATTGCTTGACATAGTGTAAGCCCGCCCTGAGTCTTCGGAGAAGGGCGGGATATAAATGCAAATTTTAAAAAAATTGTGTTTAACAAACCTGTGCTGACGTCTAGTTATAATTGTATTTGTTTCTAGATGTTAGCAGATCTGTTTTTTTGTTATCTTTTCCAGTATCTTCCAGAGTATTGATGTTGGGCTGATTGGTCTATAGTTTCCTGGGTTAATTTCCCCCCCCTTCACCTTTCTTGAAGATGGGAACCACATCAGCTCTTTTCCAGTCCCTGGTGCTCCAGGATTTTTGAAAAATATGGTATAATGGTTCTGCCAGCTCCTTCAGAACTCTGTGATGTAATCCAACAGGTCCCAGTGATTTATGTTATCAAGATCAGACAGGTGTTCTCTAACCATGCTAATTTTTATTTCTAGTCTGTCTTTTGCAGTTATGTTTTTGGTAGGTTGGCCTTCTTTTTTTGCATGAAGACTGATGCAGGGAATGAGTTAAGCAGCTCTGCTTTCTCTCTACTATCTGTTACTTTCTTGCAATCCTCTCTCTTTAGTGGATCTTTTTCCTTGTTTTTTATAAGTTAAAAATTGTTTTTATTATTATTATCTTTGACTTTTTTTTTTGCAAGTCTTTGTTCATTCTAAGTCTTTGCTTTCCTGACTTCATATTTGCAGATTCTGGCTATCTACTGATATTCTGCTTTAGTTATGTGTCCTTCTTCCCATTTTTTGTGCTTATCCTTTTTGTCTTTCAGTTTATCAGAGAGATCTTTGTGCAACCATGCTGGTTTCTTCTTGGATTTGTTGTTTTTCTTTTTCAGTGGTATTATGCTGGACTGGGCTTTTATTATCATATTTTTTAGAGTTTCCGGAATTTCTTGAGTTGTTTTTCCCTTTAGGATTTTCATCCAAGGAATCTTTTCCAAGCTCCCTCTGAATTTTTTAAAATCAGCTCTTTTAAAATCCTAGAGATCTGGTATGATTATTTTCTATTGCTTGGGTTTGCATTATATTGAATTCCAATATGACATGGTCACTCTCACCCAAGTTTTCTGTAATTTCAACTCCCTCTATCATTTCTTCTCTGTTAGTAAGAATTAAGTTCAGTATGGCTGTCCCTCTAGTTCCCTCCTCTACCTTTTGGACAACAAAGTTGTCAGCTAGGTTGGTCAGGAACCTGTTCAATCTCTCACTTGATGCAGAATTAGTCTTCCAGTTGATATCAGGGTAATTGAAGTACCATTACTATTGTAGTGTGTTTCCTACATATATTTGTTAATTGGTTAGCATAAAGTACATCTATTTTTTCTGCTTGGTTGGGTGGTCTTTGAAAACCTATAGCAATGCCATTCTTTTTTTTTCTTTCATATTAATCCATATGCATTCTAGGACAGGGGTCTCCAACCTTTTGGACTTCAAGGACCACCAAGTTCATAATTTTAAATCCCACGGACCTCTAATAAGAATCCAGTGCTTGCTGAATGGACTCCCAGTGACATGGGGTCCTTCAGGTGTTTCTCTCTCTCATCTCTCTTCTTTCTCTCCCTCTTTCTCTATCATTTGTGGTTTCTCTCTGTTTCTTTCTCTCTCTCTCTTTTCATTCTGTTCTCTTTCTCTCACTTTCATTCTCTGTCTCTCTCTGTCTCTTTCTCTGTCTCTCTCTCATTCTGTCTCTCTCATTCTCTCTGTTCTCTCTCTTTCTTCTCTTTGATCTTTCTCTCATTTCTTTCATTTCTTTCTCTTTCTCTCTGTCTCATTCTGATTCTGATTCTCTCTCTCTGATTTCTCTCTTTCATTCTGTCTCTCTCTCTCTAGTTCTCTCATTCTCCCTCTGTCTCTCTATTTCTCTCTCTCTTTCATTGCTCTTTCTCTCTTCATTCTCTGTCTCTGTCTCTCTCTTTCTCTCTTTTTCTTCTCTCTCTCTTTTCTCATTCATTCTCTTTTCATTCTCTCTCTGTCTCTTTCTCTACACTCATCTGGTTTCTCTCTCTCAGTCTCTTTCTCTCTGTACTCCTTAATTTGGGACTGAGAGAAGTCAAGTCTTAGACCAGGTGCAGGAGCACCAACAAAACTGGAAGAAATAAGATCCTGAGATTTATTTATTTATTTATTTATTTATTATTCAACTTATATCGCCCTATCTCCCAAAGGACTCAGGTTTACATCTACATCAATATACAAATTAAAATAATCATTAAAGACTTATTCTAATGCCAAAATTAATAATACCAATTTAAAATAAATATATTAAAATCAATTTAAAACCCTCTAAATTTAAAATCTAAGCCAGTCCTGCAGATGAATAAATGTTTCATGACGGAAGGTTGATCCAGTTGGCGGAGTCCTGGGAGTTCAGAGGCGGGAGCCCCACAGAAGGCCCTTCCTGGCGTCAGGACACTGCCTAGCGGCACCCTGAGGTCCCTCTGTGAGGCGCGGGTCGGTGAGAGGTATCTCAGTAGGCGGTCCGTGTGGCCCTATGCCATGGGCGCTTTAAGGTGGTCACCTTGAGCACCACCACAGGTAGCCAGTGCAGAGATGGGTGTTATCTGGGAGCCACGAGGCTCCATCTATCACCGCGCAGCGCATTCTGGACCTGGCCTCGGATGCCCTTCAGCCCCATGTAGAGGCGTTGCAGTAATCCAGGCGTCACGAGGCGTGGTGACCGTCAGCCTCGGTCCAGAAAGGCGCAACTGGCGCGCAGGCGAACCTGGTAACGCTCTCCTGGGCGGCCGTCAAATGATCTTCTAGAGACAGCCGTTCATCCAGGAGGGGCCTAAGTTCCCCTCTCCGCCAATGACTCGCCACCGATGGTCAGGCGGTTGGCTGTACGGGATGCGGCATCCACAGCCACTCTGTCTTGGAGGATTGAGCTTGAGCCTGTTTCTCCCCATCCAGACCTCGGCCTCCAGACACGGGACAGCACTTGATAACCGTTGGGGTGGTCGGTGTGGAAATACAGCTGGGTGTCATCGCATACAGCTGGTACCTCACACACGAACCACTGATGATCTCACCCAGCGGCTTCATGTAGATGTTGAACAGAAGGCGAGAGGATCGATCCTGGCACCCACAAGTGGCGCCTCGGGCGACCTCTGCCCCTGTCCGACTCGACGTCGGAGATAGGAGAACCACCGATGGCGGTGCCTCCACTCCCAATCCCTCCAACGGCGCAGGATACCATAGTCGATGGTATCAAAGCCGCTGAGAGGTCTAATAGGACCAGGGCAGAGGAACAACCCCTATCCGGCCTCAGAGATCATCCTGCGACCAAAGCCGTCTCCGTGCTGTAACCGGGCGGAAACGGACTGGAGCAGGTCTAGATAGACAGTTTCATCCAGGTGCAAGAAACTGATATGCCACCATATCTACAACCTTGCATGCGGGTTGGAGACGACGATAATTACCTAAAACAGCGGGTCAGGAAGGCTTCTTGAGGAGGGCCTCACCACCGCCTCTTTCAAGGCGGCGGAAGACACCCTCCACCAAGGCGCTCGTAATCGCCTGGAGCCAGCCTCGTGTCACCTCCTGCGTGGCCAGCACCAACCAGGAGGGGCAGGTCCAGTAAACGTGGTGGCATTCAGCCTCCCAACAACCTGTCCATGTCCTCGGGCGACAGGTCAAACTCATCCCATAAAATGTCACCAAGACCACCCTCAGCCGTCTCACCCGTGTCACGCAATCTTGGTCCAAACCATCCCGGCTGAACGATTTTATCGTATAGATAAGTTAAACTCCTCAGCGTCCCTGCAAGGTCATCCCGCTCCCCTGGTGTAGGAGGGCGGGTCAAAACTGCGGCTGGGCATTATCTGCCGATGCAATGAGGAGGAGGCGTAGCTTTTCCCTCAATGCCACTAGGTAAGCCCTAGTATGGGACTTCACTAGTGTCCGATCAGCTTCTGAGCAGCTGGACCTCCAGGAACTCTCTAGGCGTCTTCTCCGGCGCTTCATCCCTCTCAGCTCCTCGGAGAACCAAGGGAGTTGGGACCTCGGGTCAGAGGCCGCAAAAGACACGGTCTAAGGCCCCGCGGCCCGTTCCCAGGCGCAACAAGTTCCTCAGCCGAGCCGTGAGCCAGACCCTCAGGAAATGGCCCAAGCTCCGTCCGGAACCTCTCCGGGTCCATCAGGCGCCTGGGGGAACCAGCGTGTGGCTCCGTCTCCCTGCGGTGGTGAATGGCGGTCAGAAAGTCCAGGCGAGAGTGATCTGACCATGACAAAGGTTCTATTTCCTTTAGTCCAGATCTCTCAACCACTGACCAGAGACAAAAATCAGGTCAGAGTGCCACCCCAATGTGAGTAGGGCCATCAACTTGGGTCAGGTCCAAGGCCGTCATGGAATGAACTCCCGAGCTGCCGTCGATGGCAGCGGACGATAGTTAAAGTCCCCATGACTAAAAGTCTGGGGTCTCAACTGCCACCCAGCCAGCACCTCCAGGAGCTCGGGCAGGGCAGCTGTCACGCAGCAAGGAGCCAGGTACGTGATCAGCAAACCCATCTACACCTATCCATCTCACAAGAGGATTGCACCGGCAATCTGAGGTACAGTGGTCTCCTCGGCTCTAGACTCTCTCTAATCCACACCCCCACTACCTGGGCCTCTGATGGAATGCAACCAGCGGGCACATCTCAAGGCACACCTTCCTGCCCAGGTTCCGTGCCTAAGGTCCATGGCGCCCCTGATATCATATATTAGCCTTGTTCTGGACGTCGTTGCATAACATCAGCCCGCTCTGGGGTCTTGACCATCGAGGCAGGAAACAATCATCATCTTGCAAACCGGCGCCCCAAACGATATGATCCCCTTCGCCATATCTGCCTCCCACTTACGTGAAACCACTCACCAACAGGACAATCTTAACCTGAATTAAGAACCGCAAAATCAAAGACTGGCTCCCCTGGAGGCTACAATGCCGTCTTAACCTCCATTAAACTATCTAAAAAACCCAAAGGCTCTTTTTTGCCACCTCTGGGTCCCAGACCCGTCATTGAGCACCCTGATAATAATGCCATTCCTGCGGCCTCATAAGTTCTAAAAAGAATATCGCATAAATAAGTTAAAAGCATAAACAGGAGAGCAGGCTATATAGCAATGTAATGTCTTCAGATGTAATAAAGTCCAGTGGATACCCATCTTCCAAATATCTTCAGATGGTGGCTGGCTTAAAGCTGATACAAGATGGTATAATGCAGATGCAGTCTGGTAGTAAAAGTTATTGTGACTCTACTGGTCAAATCCATCCTAATAGATGGTATTCATCTTTAAATAGTCACCATATTTCAAATGGATGTTTCCTCAATAGATGTTGCAGAGTAAATACACCATTCTCAATCACCTTCAGTAAAATGATGTAAACTCAGGATATAAAGTGCAAGATGACAAATGCAGCTGACCCATGTTGCAGATGATAATGCAACTCCTAGTCCAGAAGGCACTTATTGCCAGGCCAAAGCTAAAGGACACCTTCACAAGGGATCTTGATTCATAGGTAATCCAGAATAAATAAAGAGCAACAGAAACCATGAAGACACAAATGCCAAAAAAGCTAACTAAAAAACCAGCTCCAACAGTCAAGGAGCCTGTCGTAGAGTGGCAGCCATCCGCTACATCCCACTCTTCATTCAGAAATTAGACCTCTCTGCCAGATGACATACATCTAAAATGCACCATATAGCGTCCTTCCTCCATGCCCAGCTGTTTCTTCTTCTCTAGTAAAATGGGTTCATGCTCTTCTTTCTGTGAGTCAAAATTTATCTGCTCATAAATAATACATCTAAATCTGAAACTATCATCATTGCTGATTTAAGCAGCCATCTTCTTTTGAAATTCTCATCTAATAATCTCCATTTTTTTAAATATAAAACCAAAATATTTATACAAATCAGCAAAGAAACAGAGAATTAAATTTGCCTGCAGTATTCTTCACCATTATCATTCCAATATGACTGCACTGCAAATTGTTAATCTCAATGGTAGATTTAATGAGCTGCCTGGAGTCCCATATTCCATTCTAGTCATATTTGCCATTGCTTATAATCCACCATGCAAAAAATTTTCTCTGATCACCATGGTCCACAGACCATTTCCACTGTTCTATTTTTTGTCTTTGGTTTCATGTGTTTCTTGAATATAGCAGTCAAAATATAATGCAACTCTACCTCCTCTTTTATATCTTTAACAATTTGTGCTTCTATCAGTCTGTTCAGTCATCTTCATCCCATCAGGTGTCAGTAATTGCAACTATATCATATCTACCTTCATGTATTAATAATTCAAGTTCACCCTTTTGTTTCAAACTTTGAGCATTGTATAAAGCATTTGAAACATTTAAATAAACAGACTTTATTACCTTTATCCTCCTGCTAAACAGTGGTACATTTGATATTATATTTGTTGTGAAACATGGCTAATCTCATCTCTTTCCATCATTTTAAACAAAGATATCAGTTCACTGTTCCATCTGAAAACAAGAATTTGGAGTGGCTATTTTATAAAAGTCTGAATCTATTCAAGTTGCACAAACTTTCTCTTCCTGAAACTATTGTATCATATCTAATGCCATTCATTCTATGCTACAGAGCCCCACTACATTACTCATGCTAATATTTTAACCTCATTACTAACATGGGCTGCCTCTTCATATCCACTCATCTTCCTGGGTGACTAAATTTGCCTCTCATCAACTGGATAACAACAGTACAACTGATCCAATCCACACAATATACAAGCTGTTACAAACCTGTCTTGAACAACTTAACTAACAGTACAAAAACTAAACAACTGCCTTGACCTCATCTTCTGCAACAACAACAATACCATTTGTGGACTACATAAGAGAACCCTTTTCCAACAGTGATCATTTAATTGACTTCCATCTTAATATCTTGTCATTTTAAATCATCATATCAATAGCATTCCATCTACAACTGCCAATTATGACCTTATAAACAATGATCTTTCATTTCTGGACTGGCAAAATCTGTTCTCAACCTGTATAACTGCTGAAGACCACTATAGAGTTTTCTAATGAAATCAACAGAGTCATCGAACTATATTCCACAAACTACCACCAAGATCAGGAAAAGCAAACTACCCTTATCAATAAAAGCTTCAATCTAAAAAAGATCTCTGGAAAAGAAACAAAAGGCTGTAGCTAATTTTAAAAATATACAGATCTATATGCAAATAAAAACTGAATGCAAATTACCACACCAAGCAAGAAGAGGATCTTCCTTTTAATTAGTCGTGCCTTCTCTTTTGTCAACAACAAGCTTAAAACTCGATGCATCCACCACTAAAGACTCTGATGGCAATGTATACAATGATGAAGTAACTAGCAAACCTCTTTCAAATTCTTTGCATCAGTTTTGTCAACAGTGACTCATCCCACATTCCTAATTGTATAGAGCATGACAACTTAACTAATGTTGATTTACAGAAAATGTTGGTAAGCTCTAAAGTAAATTACATCTCTATCCATTGGACCTGATGGACTTTGTGCTTATTTTTAAAAAATCTCTAGTAATCTAGCAGAACCCTAGTATAATCTTAATTTTACTGAGTTCCTTCCCAGTCTCTGGTCACTGCCACAGTCATTCCAGTTTTCAAAAAAGGACCCCAGCTTAGTTGATAATTACAGACCAATCTCTATGTTGCTGCCTGCAAGGTTATGAATCCATCATCAATAATCCATTACCTTACATAGAAATACAACCCTTAAATAAACAATTTGGCTTCAGGAAAAATTATCTGCAATTTACAGCTTCTTGACCTATGGACTATCTTGATCTAGGTAATCAATAGATGCAATATACAGACTTCTGTGCTTTGACAGTAGGAAACTTCTCCTAAAATTAAATCCTATGGCATTTCAGGACCCTTACACTGGATATCTGCTCTGTCAAACAGACAACATAGTTAAAATTGGTAATGCTCTATCTCTGTTCCTGTCAAGTGGTGTTCCTCAAAGTTCTTGGAACTCTTTATAATATACATAAATGATCTTTGTAATCATATCTCAAGTAACTGTTCTCTTTGCTGATGATGTCAAACTTTTACCACTGATAATACATCTGTTCAAAAGACCATCATCTAACTGCTTGGTCTAAAATTTGGCAACTACAAATCTCAACCAGTAAATGCTCAGTCATGTTGGAAGAACAATCACAAAGTACATGCTTGATGACATTGCCTCAGATGACTGTCAAAGACCTTGGGTTTTTCTCTGATTTGTTCAAAGCCACTGCAACTATATAGCTAAGAGGCTCTAAGGTTGTTAACTTAATTTCTAATTCTTTTCAAAAACACCCAGCTACTGACCAGAGCATATAAAACATTTGTTAGGCCAATTCTGATTACTCTCTGTCTGGCCATCATATTATATCTGACATCACTTTGAGCGTGTCCAGGTATTTTGAAGAATTCTCCACTGCAACTAATAAAATCCTTATTCACCAGACTTGATATCTTCTAGAAACTTGGAACTTGCCGACAAGATCTGGTTTATATAAAATCATCCGTTGTAATGTCCTTCCTGTCAATGACTTTTTTGTTTCAATAACAATATCACAAGAGCTACCAATAGATTTAAACTCAATGTCAACTCCAGTTTAGATTGCAGAAAACACGATTTCTTAACAGGTGTCTTGGAATGCATTACCTGACTCTGGTTTCTTCTCATAACAAAAGGCTTTATTCAAAACTGTCACAGTTGACCTCACCACTTTCCTGAGGACTCTAGGCGTGCATAAAATTGTGCCTACCGTTCCTGTCTGTTTCTTCCCTATATATATATGTTTTAGTACCTTTCTCCTCATATATGTTCATATATTATATAAACCTTTATGCAACGCTTGTATATATATATTGTTATATTGTTATAATGAATAAATAAATAAAATAAATAAATAAAATAAATAAATAAATAAATAAATAAAATCATTATGTCTGACTCTAGATAACTATATCTCCTGTTTGGTATTTATTGTCTTCCTTATCACTCCTTACCTTATTATTTGATTTGTTTTCTAAGGCTTTTGTGAATTAAGTCCTGATCCTAAAGGTCAATCTTTTATTTTCCCTATTACAGTTCTACATGGTGTGTTGGTTTATCAGTTAAATCCCATCAGGCAAAAGACTGGGCTTCTGAAATTTCTTAAATGAACTGCTACATTTATCTGAACAGGAAAGACATTTCAATATATCTAGCCTCTTGGTTAGAAAGTGGAACCTGGCTCAGCTGACTAATAATATTTGTAACTGTAAGCCAAAATATAACTAACTCCTTAGTCCTGAGGCTCACTGGGTGACTTTGGCTCAGTCTCTTGCAGGTCATCCCATGCTCTTCAGCTTTTGGAAGAAGGCAGGATATAAATCTATCAAATAACTGCTTCCAACATCCATTTTTCTGTTGTAGAATCAGCTGTCTAAGTATAGTTCTATTTATGACTGTTTTGATGGAAAAGCTTTCAGTAGTAATACTTTTTTTTAATTTTTTATTTTCCATAATAATTCCACAATTTGACCAGTGTACAATACAATCACTTATCCAACAATCGATCCTATACTCAAATTATGCTCAATCAGGGCCTGCTCACACCACTCCTTCCTTAATCCTTTCTACCCTTCTCATCCTTCTTCTACTTTCCCCACCATCCTCTCCTCGCTTTCCTACTTCCCTCCTCTTCCCACTTCTCACTTCCATCCTTTCTAACCCTCTATCTTCCTCCTTCTTCTCCTCCTATCCTTTCTTCTCCTTCCTTCTTTCCTACCTACCTACCTGTCTACCTACTTTCTTCCTTCTTTACTCCTCTTTCCTTACCTTTCCCTTCGGGAGTGGTTGAGCAGTCCCACTTACACCATTCCAACTTGTTTAATTCTACCATTATTCCTGTACAATGGCAATCAATCAATTTATAATCTTCCTCCCATTCCCCTCCTCCTCCCCGAGACTTCCCAGAACAGAATACAGTGTATAGTAACTAACAAACATAATCTAAAATATAACATAAAACATATTCCATTTCACACCATCACACTATCAATTCCTTCTTTCTTAAACTCTATATAGCAATTCTAATCTTCACTAAAACTTTTATATTTATATTAACAATGATTTGTTTTCTATTTCTTATTTATTTTTCCTTTACTAATCCATTCTCCAATTGTAGGTAAGTCTTCTTTCTTCCAATATTGTGCAATCAATAGTCTTGCAGCAGTTATTAAATTCAAAATCAGTTTTGTCTCTATAACAGTGCAATCTGGAATTATTCTAATAAAAGAACTGTGGAACAAACTTGATCTTCTTTTTCAAAATGTTCTGCATAATCCACCATATTTTAATCCAAAAAGCTTTAACTTTTTTGCAAATCCACCATATATGATAATAGGTAGCATCCTCACAATCACATCTCCAACATTTTGCTTTCACATTTGGATACATACATGACAGTTTTTAGGATCTAAATGCCATCTATAAAACATTTTATAAAAATTTCTCTTAAATTTTGTGCTTATGAATTTAACATTCCTCACCCAAATTTTTTCCCCATGTTTCTAACATTATAGGTTGTTGAAAATTTTGTGCCCATTTTACCATACAATCTTTAACCAACTCCATTTCTGAATCAATTTCAACCAATACATTATATAATCTCTTTATATGCTGTTGACCTTGATCTTTTATTTGTTTTACCAAATTATCATCACTTTGCCTTATACCAATTTTCTGATCTATTTTCCATCTAGATTGCAATTGTCCATACTGGAAACAAGTATAATTTCTCCCTTCATCCCTCAATTTCTCCTAGATTTTAACTGTAATTCTTTTCCATAATCAAAAGCTCTTTGTAAGTGATAACCTCCATTTTTTGTAATATATTTATATTCTCTATCATATGTCTGGGGATAGTCCATATTGGTATCTTTCCATCTAACTTATATTGATATTTTTTCCAAACCCTCAACAAAGCGCTTCTGACCATATTATTCTTAAATATCTTATCAATTTTCTTGTCATATAATACATATGCATGCCATCCATATAACAAACCATAACCTTCTATATTCAAAATCCTTTCCTCTGTTAAATTAATCCAATCAGAAATTAAAGCTAAAGCAACTGCATCATAGTATACAATTTCAAATTAGGCATTTTAAACCCCTCTTTCCTAACGTCTTGCATTATTTTTAACTTTATTCTCGGTTTTTACCCTTCCATACAAAATTACTAATCCCTTTTGCCATTCTTGTAAATTTGCATCTTTCTTCAATATTGGAATCATTTGAAACAAAATAAAAATCTAGGCAAAACATTCATTTTATAGCTGCCACTCTTCCCAACAATGATAATTGTAACTTCTTCCATTCTCCATTTCTTTAATTACTTTTCCCACAATACCTCATAATTATTTTTATATAATTTTACATTCGATGCTGTAATATATACTCCTAGGTATTTAACCTTTTTAACTACTTCATATCCAGTTATTCTTTCTAGTTCTTCCCTCTGATGTGTATTCATATTTTTAATTATCATTTTTGTCTTCTGTTGATTCACTTTAAACTTACCTTACTATACTGATCAATTGTCTCCTTTAGATATACTGAATGTATAGTTGAGATAAAGTAACAACCAGATCATCTGCAAACTCTTAATTTATAATCTTGATTTTTAATTCTAATTCCTTTTATTCGATCTAAACCACGTATATTACTCAATAATATTTCCAAAGTTAGAATAAATAATGGTGACAAGGGACATCCTTGTCTAGTCCCTTTCTCAATCTTGAAGATTCTGTTAATCCACCATTTACTATTATTTGAGCTGTTTGCTTTTGATATATAGCCTTAATTGCTTGAATAAAATAATCCCCAAATTGCATCTTTTCTATTACTTTAAACAAAAACTGCCAAGCCAATCTATCAAAAGCTTTTTCCGCATCCAAAAAGAAGAGTGCTGCTGAGACCTGGCTGTTTCTTTCCAAATATTCAAGTAAATTTACAGTTTGTCTCATATTATATCTCATCTGTCTCCTTAATAAATCCTGTTTGATCATTATGAATTAATTGATTCATCAGTGGCATCAATCTATTCACTAATATCTTAGCAAATATCTTATAATCAGTATTTAAAAGCGATATTGGCCTATAATTCTCTGATTTAACACCATCTCAATCTTTTTTAGGTATTAATGAAATAAAAGCTGTCCTCCATGAGGGAGGAGCTTCTCCTCCCCTTTGTATTCTGTTAAATAACTCCTTAAGTGGTACAATCATCTCATTTTGTAAATTTTATAATAATAAGTAGTTGTCAAACCATCTGTACCTGGTGCTTTATACCTTTAAGCTGCTTAATTGCAAACACTATTTCCTCTGAAGAAATTAATTGATTCAACTCTTCCTTTGATCTACTGTAATTTCTAGATACGTGGTCCTGTAAATATCTATCTATATCCTTATCATTAATCACATCTCTAGAATATAACTTAGTATAATATTCTAAAAAAGCTTTTTTAATCAAGTTTTGCTGATATACTTCCTTACCTCTATATTCTATTTTATCAATTATACGTCATTTCTGTTTCTTTCTTAATAAATATGCTAACCATCTTCTAGGTTTATTAGTATTATTAAACAAATTATGCTTTGCATATTGTAAATTAGTTGCCACCTGATCTGCCATTAACATATTAAATTGACCTCTTAATATATTTATTGACTCTTTTATTTTACTATCTCCCGGATTACGTACCAATAACTGCTCCTTCCTTTTAATTTCCTCTTCTAATTCTTTTCGCTTTTTCTGCAATCTATTTCTATATTTATTATTCATATCCAATAAAATTCTCCTCATATAAGCCTTACTTGCATCCCAAACTATCTCTATAGGTGTCCCCTTATCCATATTCAAAGAAAAAAATTCCTTCATTTGAGTTTTACATTCATTTACATTTTGTTCATATTTAAACAAATTCTCATTCATCCTCCATGACCTCCTGGCCTCCTTTTCCCGATCTAGCTCAATCCAAACTGGGCTATGATCAGACAAAGTTCTAGAACAAATTTTTGTCTTCTTCACTCTGAAAAACAAATCATTAGTAATTAAAATAAAATCGATCCTAGAAAAAGATTGATGTCTGTCAGAAAAAAATGTAAAATCTCTCTCTTTTTCATTGCGTTCTCGCCATACATCTCTCAATTCTAAATCTTCCATCAAATCAAAGAAGGCCTTTGGCAGTTTTACACGATTGGAAATATTTCTAAGACTTCTTTTATCTTTCTGGATATCCATCACTCCATTCCAATCACCCATTAATATATAAGTTTTATAATCCCAAGATGTTATTCTTTTATGTAAAAACTTATAAAAATTTTCTTGTTGTTGATTTGGTGCATAAACTCCTATTAAAAGTATTTTCTCCCTCAATAAAGTTCAATAGCAATATATCTTCCTTAATTATCTGCCTCAATTAATGTTGCAGATAAATTACTCTTTATATAAACAACTAGTCCATTCTTCTTTTCTGTAGCAGATGCAACAAAATGTATTCCCAATTTTGAATTTATCAAATATTTCTGGTCTAATGTTCTAATATGTGTTTCTTGTAAACATACAATGTCATTTTTAAATTGCTTCAAATAATGAAATATCTTTCTTCTCTTTTGTGGTGAGTTTAATCCATTAACATTCCAAGATAAAAGTCTAATTGCCATTATCAGCAATCGAAACTTTTGAAGCACCAGCCGCAAATCATATCTTTCTTTGGGCCTTGCTCCTCCCATTGTTTCCGTCTTGGTAGTAGCAGATTGAGCCTGTTGAGCCTTTTCTTCTTGTTCCTTTGTTTGACAGCTGCTCTTGTCATCCTTGGCTCTTTTGGAATCTCTGATCCCATCTTAGACACATCCAACACTTGTAAAGGTCTTCTTCCATTACTATCACTTCTTTTCTTTAATTTCACCTTCCTTTCTCCTACCATCCGAGATGGTGGACTTCAACTTTAAGCACATAAGCATAAAACTCTTGTGCTTTACTGACTGTATTAAGACAATGTGCTTTCCTTCATAGTAAACTATTATACCAGTTGGGATATCCCATCTATACTCAATCTGACATTTTTAAGTTGTTCACCAAAAAGCAAACTCCTTCCTACCTCTCAACATTTTGGGGAATTTCCTTTAGTATTAAAATATCTTGGCCAGCTGCTTGAATCTTGTCTCCTTTAAAAAAGCTTGTAAAATCTCATTTCTCACTGTTCTAGTAGTAAAATAAATAACAATGTCTCTCGGAAGATTTCTTTGTCTTGCTATCCAGGAATTCACACAATAAATTTTGTCAATATAAAAGCCACATCTGCTGGCGAACTGCCAAAATCTCCATAAAGGCCTCAGAAAAAATTTGCATCAAATTCTCTTGTCTATTCTCTTTAGGCCACGTATTCTTAAAGCAAATTCCATAGCTCTATATTGTACCAAAACAATTTCATCATCAACTTTATCCATTTTACTTTGAACTACCTCAATCTTATTTTCCAATTTTAAATTAACTTTCTTTCTTTCTTCTACTTCCTGCTCCAATAAAATCACATTTGATGCCAAACCCTGTACTGCTGACACCAAACCTTCCTTGACTTCTTTATTTCCAATTTGAATTTCTAACATCTGTTTTTTCATCTCTGACATTTCTTTTATAATTAATTTAAACTTATCTTCTATCTGAGAGGTTTGCAAATTCATAGCATCATTAAGAGATTCTTTCATAAAATCTTTCAAATTATCCTGAAGTGCTTCCAAATTTAGTGATTTTGTATCTGCTTTATGTGCTGGAGAAACTCCCGGTGTTAATGTTCCTGGGGTTTTGTTACAGTTGTCTTTAATTGTTTTGCTGCCATCTCTTAAAATTTCTCTTTAACTTAATGTTACGTATAAATCTTCTAAGTCTTTTAAAGAAACAGTCTCAATGTCTCTTCCCCTTCTCATTACAATGTTTTAAAAATCTCCAGTCTTCAGCAATAAACAGCAAACAGTGAGAATTGTAACACTTTCATTTCAACTGATTAGCTCATTAAAGAACAGTCAACTCCATTTCACTTTGAAGTCAGAAAAAAAATAACAACAGGGAATTGATTTAATTACTTGCTTTTATAGTTAGAGCTCTCCCGTTTCTGTTCAGTCCGGTATTTTCTTCTTTAAGCTAAAATTGGTCCCGGCAGTTGGTCGTGACAATTAGGTCTGCCGAAGCAGGAAAAAAGCCTCAGAACTGGAGCGCTTTGAAGTTCTGAGGGGCTTAACCCTTTGAGCCCCTGGTGTCTTCAGGAGTTCTAGGAAGCTCTACCTCTGCTTCTTTTTGCTCACCTCCTCTTCTTCGCCCGAAGAGGAATTTGAACTGCTGGGCAGCTGATTGTCGCTGTCTTAGCGGTCCAACACGATCCAGAGGTTGGTGATCAAACAGATCACCTCCATTGCCAGCAGACCAACCTGGAAGTCCGATCAGTAGTAATACTTTATCATTGCTGTGAATAGGTGGCCATATACATTTCTTTGAAAACAGTTTTTCTGGGTTTATGATAATAGATTTTCTACCGGCATCCACGTAATAGGCAATGACTCACAGTTTTCCATAGTTTTCCACCAATAAAGGATAGATAGGAATACAGAAAGCAAACCTGTAGAGACACCATTTATACTTCTTATGAGCAAGCTGAACAACTGCATAGAGTTAATGTAGTGGTTCTATTCAGATTTAAGGCCCACAAAGATTATAGTATCTATGGTGACACCAATGTTTGATAGCATATAATTAATCAATTATCTAGAGCATTCCTCTACCTTGCTCGTCTACTTCTAATCCTATTAATCATGCATTGGTCCATGAAATATTTTTAGGGGCCAATTCATGAAGAATCTTAATACAAATGTTGTCATGTTTATGGAAAGATTAGCATTTATACCCTGATATTGTTTGCATCTGTTCACAACAATGTTTTCACTTCCTAAAATATGATGCTATGCAGTTGTTTAGTTTTTGAAGACAGAATGCTTGGAATGCATGGAAAGCAATGGATGGAAACTAATCAAGGAGAGAAGCAACCTAGAACTAAGGAGAAATTTCCTAACAATTAGAACAAGTAATCAGTGGAATGAGTTGCCTCCAGGTTGTGGGTGCTCCAACACTGGGGGTTTTTAAGATGAGATTGGACAACCATTTGTCTGAAATGCTATAGGGTTTCCTGCCCAAATGGGATTGGACTAGCTGACCTCCAAGGTCCCTTCCAATCCTGATATGCATTGCATTCAATTTATTTTATTTATTTTTTATTTTTTATTTTATTTATTTGTCACAATAACATACATAAGCATAAGCATGAAGCAACAGTAGGACAGGAATGGTAGGCACATTTGTGCTCTTATGCACGCCCCTTATAGACCTCTTAGGATTGAGAAAATTAGGATTCAATCCTTGCTCAGTCTTCATTGTGATATATCACTCAGAATGGTGGCATACAAAATAAAAACTCCATCGAGACTCCATTTCATACTATTTCCTCAACATAAATAAAAGTTTGTAACAAAATCATATGAGTGAAGGAACTGCATGGGGTGAGAAGAAAAGGAGACACTGTTTCCCACATCTGTTCATTAGGATATAATAAATGGGCTTGCGTAAGAAAGGAAAAATGAAGTCACTGCCTTCTTTTTTTTTTAGCATATTAGTGCAGCTGTTAAAACAATTGCACATATTGCCTAAAACTATATCACAAAACCCTGGATTGCCTGGTTATTCTCTATGCATTCAGTTGTTAAATATATCCCCGAAACCTAAATCAGCTAGTTTCATTTTTTAAGTGATCAGATTGATGATTGATTTTATCTCTGATAAGGTCCTATTCAGACATAATCCCTTTTGAGTATAATAGCATACTAGGTGAATTTGGCAGTGTAGATCAAAAAGCACTTGATTTTTAAATTACTTTACATTGAGTACATAGACCATATTCCAAAAAGTGGGTAGAGCAAGGATAAAAATCCATTTTGATTAATTTCATTTAAAGATAATCATAATAGAAATATCATTAATATTACTAAAACATATTAATGCTGTTCTTTGAGCTCAACTTCTAGTAACTACATGGACACAGTCATGGAATAATTAATATCTACATATGTAATAACTTTCTTCTTCTGCCACATTAGCGATTACACTCTGACTACAACCTGGAGATTCTAGTTGCTTCATTCAAGTTTATGACAAATGTTGCTGTGCCCATATGTTGTAAAGATGCCATAGGTGTTCTCCCCTGACCTATGGGCATTTTTGTGAAGATTTTTTTCAGTGTAAACCTTGCAATGCTACGGAACTAGCAATGTATGGAAATTTCTTTAAACAAACAACATTGAGAATCACTTATTATGCATTCAGCATAATATTTTAGCCATATAGAAGGTGGAAGTTCCTAGAAATACCACAAGTATCATAAAATTAATTAATAGTACACATCATGGTATTCAAGTGTTCCTTTCTTTCAGCTGCAACTGCATTTGCACACTAAGGGCCAGACCCCTAAAATACAAAATCCCAAATATAATTGCAAGAGAAAATAAGCAAAAGCATACATAAAAGTCAGGATAAAAATGCTAGGAGCAGGGGTGTCAAACTCTATTTCATTGAGGGCTGCATTAGGATTGTATTTGACCTTGGGAGGCCGGGAGGGCGTGGCCAGGGTAGGTGTGGCCAGCTCGATGTCACTTGTGTCAGGGGTGCCTGTGGTGGCCTGAGTGTTCTGCCAGCAAAAACAGATTCCCAGGCTTCAGTCTTGATTGCGATAGCCTCCTGCAACCCTCTGCCAGCGAAAAAGGAGCTTGGGAGGGCCACATGTGGCCCTCCTGAGCTCTGTTTTCATTGGCAGAGGCACCCAGGCCAGTCCTTCGCTGTTTCCAGCTCGCTCTGCGGACCAGATCTAAGCACCTTGCGAGCTGCATCCAGCCTCCGGGCCTTGAAGTTGACACCCCTGGCTTAGAGGATACATATCTCAAACAATACAATCCTCTTTATGAATTTTTACATAACCTTATTATATTATGACCTAGGACTTCCTGAGCCAGTTGCAACTGCATTTTTCATAAAACGTAGCCAGCTAAAGTAGTAATAAACCTCTGTTTTGACTACCTAATGTGGTTTATAATTTTGGAATGACACTTTCTTCTTTAATAGTGGATATTTCTAAATAAGTACTAAAGAGCAAGAAAAGATTAGAGACCCTTTATGAAGATAAACTGGGTTAGAATTTGTACCTTATGCCAAAGACCTCTCGTCATAGAGGCTTGTTGAAACTGAAAGTTAAAAAGAGGTCTGTAAGGGGCACCAGCGTGCCTACCGTCCCTGTCCTAATGTTTCATCTGTTTGTATCTATTTTATGTATTCAGTTCATGCTTATACTTATATATATTACCAAATGTGTTCTTGACAAATAAATAAATAAAATTGCTAAACTCTTTCAACATCAGCAGAAGGATAAGTAATGGGGGAATAGTCATGACTCAGTGACAGAACCAGAATACATGCCTTGTGTGTCAAGGGTCTCAGCTTCAATCCCTTTTATCATTAGAGAAATCTGAAAAAGATGCTTGGCTGAAATTCTGGACAAAAGCTCTCTCCATGAAGACAGTGCTGAGTTAGATCAAAATCAATAGTCTGTCTCAATATCAAGCAACTTCCTGTGTTCCTGTTTCTACTAAATGTCAAAGCATCAAGAGCTAAAAGTTATGGAAGCAAACCAGGCCAGAAAATGTGCTGGTAAACATACCTGTGGTAAAATTATATAGATAACCTCTCATGCTTTCCCCCCCCATTGAATTAATGGTATTATTAGTGTTTAGTTTCTAGCAAATCATACATTTTGCATCAATAAGTGGGATTTTGTTTCCAAGGGAAGGGAGGGGAAGGGAAGGGAGACTGTGTTCTGTATAATTTGGCAACAGCTTAATTGGGTTGCAGATTTATCTGAGTCTCTTCATTCAGAGGCTCCAAAACCTTCATTTTCAAATAACTATTTTCACTCTCACAGTTTCATTTCCCCTCTATGCTGGTCCAAAGAGATCAAAACATTTAGTCAGGAGGGGGTGGAAGAGATTTCAAACTTCATTTTGGAAGGCAGCCAAGATGTTCTCATTACTCAAGAATTTGAGATTGTAAAAAAGAGGCAGGCAAATTGTAATGCAGATCATAGCAATGTTGAAGAATTCCATCGCTTATAACAATGAAGAGAACCATGGAGCAGCATTCTGAAAAACTAGAGGGAAAAACGGAACTGTTTTTTCCTGCTTTGAAGATACAAATACTTCTGAGCAGCTGCTTCCTTTTGCTTTAACTCCAGATATGACAGGCTCAGCCTGGGAAGAAACCACTAACCCATTGTGTTCTCTTTTTGCAAAGCAAATGAAGACCTACCATTGTCAAGCAAGAACACAGAATACAGTTTACAATCTGATTTCAAAAGAAGAAAGTTCTGATAGAATCGTTATTTAGATTGCAGAGGCTGCATTGAATGTGGGGAAAAAAATATTATGAGAGGATAAGGTTCCTTGGCTTTAGGAAGTATCATTAGATGGTACTGTCATCTTGCTTTGGGGAGTTTAATTAAGATGTAATACTACCTTTCCTGCAAGAAGATCAGGGCAAGGACTGTTTTTGTTTCCTTCTAGTTTATCCCTTAGCACAGTTCATAAGATTAGACTGTAGAATAAATGCTTGAATGAACATATATGACTTTACCTCCTTTCTGGATACTTTAACAGTAAGAGGTATAAAAGAAAAGGACATCAAAATGAAAACAGTTGATAAAAGAGAGGATTAAGGTTAGGGTACAATATTTGAAGACTTTTCGCTTAACAAATGGAGAAAACATTTAAAATAATATCTTGTGTATAGCAGGAAAAGTGGGAAGAGACAAGTTTTCATCCTCTGCTTGTAAGCATATGGAGGATACCAGGGAGACATAGTATATAACAATGATATCTAACCTTTTTGCTGCCACTTGCCAAAAGTGGGGGACCACAGGGGAGCACGTGTGCCACACCGATAATTCAATGCACCCCCACACGCGCATGTGCCCCCGGAACTTCCTGGTCCTACTGGAAGTCAGAAAATGTTTCTGGCCTCGGAGCGCCTCCGGGGGGGTGGGGGAGGGGGGTTTTGGCCTCCCCAGGCGTCTAGAAAGGCTCTGAAGCCTGGGAGAACAAAACAGGCCTTCCCACCCCAGGCTCTCCGAGGCCAAAACAGCCTGTTTCCTGACTTCTGGTGGGCCCGGAACACCAATCAGCTGACTGGCACATGTGCACTGGAGCTGAGCTTGGGCAATGCTCGCATGCCCACCAATATGGCTCTGCGTGCCACCTGTGGCACATGTGCCATAGGTCGCCATCACCCTAAAGCGATGTCCACTTATTAATGGTGGTTTTAAAGATAATTAAAACAATGATCTGAGGATAAGAGAGTCAATGGCTCATTATATAATAGCTATAATCAGGCTATACTCTTGGAGGCAGCAAGTTGCTGAGTGTTGGAGACAGAAGCAGGAGTGTCATTGAAACATTTTGTTTTTTCTTTTACAAGCATGTGGTTGGCTGCTAGGGAAATAAAAGGCTGAACTATGTGGGCCTTGTATCTGTTCTATTGTGCCCTTAAATGTATAAAATACTATAGGTCTGTGAATGAATATACATAGAGGAAGAGACATTACTGGAGCAGATAGGATAAAGAGTGCCATTTTAAGTATACTTATAGAAAGAGTGTACCATTAACTTTCAAGAAACTTTGCACATGATTGCATGATGAATAGAATGCATCCTTTGCTGGAATTAAGGACCATTTTTGTTGCTGACTAATGTAATTATTCAGATTCCTTGCACCTGTGGTTCTATAGGAAAAAGTGAAATGATGATACAAAATCTTGATAGGAATGATTACATTTAATAAATGGTACATATAACCCATATTTAAAAAACAGTGAATTAATCAGTGATGTGTGCGCATGTACAATACAGACTATGAAAAATAAGATCAGACTTTAGTTTCATATTACTATTTTTTTTTAAAAAAACTATACAGTTATATTATAAACACCCTCCAAGCCAATTTGCAGTTGTTTAAAATAAAATTCTTTCCATTGCTTTTTTCCTTCTGGAAATTTCCATTAGAAGAAAATGTAGCAGTTCAACTACTATAAATAGATTTGTTATTTGAAATATATTGTACTAATAGTTAATAGCCATGCCTGGTCCATTTCCAGAGATTAGGAACCTAAAATGATATTCTTCTATACTGAAAATGTCCCAATAGTGCTTATCATCGCACCAGTTTTTTTCAGATTGATCCTTCTGAACTTAAGTGAAATTAGGTAGATGGTGACTGAAAAGATCCTTTTCAGCAGTTGGGGAATCCTGTTCACACAGAGGACTGTTTGCTTCCAACTGTGATGCCAATATTACGCAGAGTAAAAATATTTCTGTGCCAGACAGTCTAGTACATAGCAAGAATTACAGCTAAGGATAGTTTCATTACTGTAATTCATTTCAACACTTAATTTTCCCATCAAAGCTTCTGCATCTTGTTTCAACTACAATATTATAGTGATGTGTATTTTTAATTTGTGTGTGCATTTGTGTTTTCCCAATGTTTTATTCAAGAAAGTTGAAATACCTTTACAGTCTGCCATGTTTAAAAATAAATTTGACTGCTTCAATAGATTTACTCTTACATAAGTGAATATAAAGGTGCATACTAAGATATATAGTATGTTCTTCTCCCAACTCTTCTCTTCTCACTGCCCTATCCCTGGCCCCAGCCAATCAGATACAGATATAATATTTATTTTATTAGAATATTTATTAGAATATTTATTCTAATAAAAGCTATAAATTTCTTTGCCATCTGAGAACAGACTAAATAGACATAATTCATTCATTAAATAATCCTGTCCAGTAAAGCTAGCATGTTTATGTTGCTACATGTTTATTAAGAATATGGAACTAAATAAAATCCAGTTTCAGATCAGGAATCTGTCAAAATGACATGTTTTATCCTTAGCTTTGTAGTCCCATGTAAGGATAAATAAATCACAAAATTGTATTCAGTCAAGAGTTGTCAATTCTCTTCTTCCTATCATCATTCATGTGTCATATAGATGGGGTCACAGGATCATCATGATTTTCTAGAATGACTCAAAATAAAAAGGAACTGAGCAGAATTTTATATTCTGAAATAGCCTTACAATGACCTGTAGCTGACTGAGAAAAGAGGAATAAGAGATCAGTGAGAAGTACATAGGTTATTTTAAAACATATAGACATTAATTATTTCTTTGACTTACTGCAAATTCCTACAGAGATAATGCTCTGAAACATTACTGCATGGATGAGGATTTACATGGAAAAAGGTAGCTAGCGGCATGTGAGTGATCATTCTGAATGTGTACAGTAGTTGTTACATAAATAATCTCAAAACAAAAAATTATATCAGTTACCCATTGCACAATTTAAGCATTGGGAGACCAAGTCCCAAGAACATTTACTTCTACTTCCTCTGCGAAAACTTCAGTGCACTTGAAACCAGAGGACAAAGGCTCTGTTTTTAAATCTCTTATAGCCTCTGTTAATCTAGAAAAACCAACAAGTATGTTTATATCGCTACAGTATGAATAAAAGAATATAACAAATAAAAGAGGGTTCCTAACTACTATCACACTAATTAAACAAATCCTCAAAAATGCAAGGCAGCTTTTTTAGCTGTAGTATTGTAGGGTTTTTGTAACTTTTCTGACATCATGTTTGCTTTGTGGAGTGTGTTCCTGGCACTCCATCCACCAGGATTTTCACTGTTGTTGATACTTTCCATTTAATGTTACTAAATTATACCCAAATCATGTTTAAGTATATCAAAAGCTTAGTTAAAAAGAAAAGAGGAACTTTAGCTGGGATTATAACTGACTATAGCCCTTCCTTCCCCATGTTTCTCTACATGAACTTCCTCTTCAGAGATTAATCATCTGTTTGAAGCATTGAAGCATTTGAATAAGACCAGTCCCAGCAGGGATAATATTCATGGTTATGTGAATTGAAAGGAATGCTGCATTTCAGATGATAAAATTATATAGGAAACTTTTCACTGCTTTTTTTCCCATGGCATATTTTATAATAGCTGCTCATTTGTAGGTTGAACATTTCTAAAATCTTCTTACCATTCAGTATTTCAGTGAACTGGTCATAACTGTAAAGAGTTCAGCATTTCAGAGATCGCTTCTTTTGTATGGCAGTGGTGGAGCCTCAAGAATATTCTTGCCAGATTTGTGTCTCACTCACTTTAGTGCTCATCTTTCGGACAGGAACTGATAGCTGCAGTTGCAGCAAGCACTGGCAACCTGCCCAAGGGAGGAGTTCTTTCCCTGCAACATATGTGGTATCCTGTAACAGCACCATTTACTCCCCCAAGAACACAGGCTGACCACACCAAACTGCCTGTTAAGCAAGAGAATGTAACATCTGATTGTGAGCTTTGTACTGTGGAGAATTACAGTCATTTCCTTCAATGTACCAGAGACTTTCCCAAGTATTTGAAGCAACCAACACTCAAACTGGCCTGTTCATCAAATTGGCTGCAGTTTTAACCATAACTTCAGGGGTTTCTAGTTGGCCATAACCATTTACTCTATTCCTGCCTTTGCCAATATACTTTCCTCTAGGTGGGTTGAGCTTTATCTATGACCAGAAGTTGAAAATGATGAAATGTATAGCTCATCACATCTAGATGATGACAGGGTCAGGAAGGTTGTCTAGTCATTTTCAGTAGCTGTTCTCAGTTGGGACTAAGTCAACTGATTGGAATCAAAGGCTGTCAGTAATTGATCAGGACATTC
Organism: Ahaetulla prasina; assembly: GCF_028640845.1. NCBI lineage: Eukaryota > Metazoa > Chordata > Lepidosauria > Squamata > Colubridae > Ahaetulla > Ahaetulla prasina. Next base: position 139,764,202 of record NC_080543.1, on the reverse strand, counting down.
AAGTGAAAGGAAGTGGAACATATTTCTGCTCCCCCTTTCTGCAATAATTCAGAGCAGGCTGTCAGCATTCCAGTTGGACAATATCAGTTTTGGGGACTTCCCTTCCAAAAACTTTTGAATGCTCTTCTAAATGTAATTACTTGCATTTTTACGCGCTTTCGAAACTGCTAGGTTGGCAGAAGCTGGGACAAGTAACGGAAGCTCACCCCATTACATGGCAGCACTAGGGATTCGAACCACTGAGCTGCTGACCTTTCGATCGACAAGCTCAACGTCCTAGCCCCTGAGCCACTGTGCCCCTGTTTCATCTTAGTATCAGCTTTTATCCAGATCGACTATCCTTGATGGTTTCTGTCACAATGTTCCACTGCTTCCATGAATGCTAGAATAAAAATTATATTAGGAAAGTAAACATTGCATCAAGTGTTTAGTTCACTCTTAAGAGTTTGAAGAGAAATTTCTGCCTAAGCTAAGAGATTCAGAATCATAGAAAAAAGTATGGGGAAAATCATGGGGAAAAAAGTATTTGAGGCTAGTTTAGCATCTTCAAGAACAAATTTGCCGTGGTCTGAACTTCTATGGATTACTCCAGGACAATTATGACAACGTCATGAGGTCACCAATGTGTTTGCTACTTTTGCTACAACAGATAAACTTTGCTTGTGGCTGTATCTGGATATAAAACTGAGCTGAGAAACTGCTTAGAAACTGTCAACCTGCCAAAGAACTTTTAACCAATAGGAAAGAGAATCAGCCTTATTTTCACACATCTTCAGGTGTCTTTAAATAAACTCCCCTTAAAAGACACCTGTCAAGTTTGAATGATTCTTTGAATAGACTGCCCAGGTTTTGGGGGGGGGCTATAATTTAGTATGGTAGGAGACAAGAAACAGAAGATTTAATAACTGAAGTAGTCAAAACAGAAATATTACTTGCTAGGCTTGAGAGATAGTGGGTTGCAAGCAAGCTTATTTTCTCCTGATAGCTCAGGACTTTGCAGTCCTCAGGAGGTTTTGAAACACGGTTGCAAGGTCATAACAGGAAGTGCAATCAAGAATAAGCAACCAGAGCTTTTCCTTCCTTTTCCTCCTTCTGTTTCAAATCATCTTAGACTTACTGCTTTTTGGTGGTGGTGATGGGGGTGGGGGGCGGAGCTGGGAGAACAGAATATTGGGAAAGGGCTTGCACATGTGTGTTTCTTTAGCAAGACCTACCCATCATTAGTTTCTCTTTTCTTGCATCCTCCTTTCTCATTTCTGCAAATAGTTGCCTTTTTTCCCTTTTCTTTTTGCAGAGCATTGCTTCCCCTAAATATCCTCATTTGCATATGCCTGTTTTTTTATTTGATGGTTTGCTTTAAAGCCATTTGGCTGGATGCCCTCATCTTGAGATCTTATGAGAACTACCAGGATTTGGTTGCTGATAAGAAAAGGGGATGGGGAAGTGGGAGAAGGGAGGCGTGACTTACTTTTTAATGAATTGAACAGAAACCTAGAGATGGCTCTTTGCAACCTAATTGACTGTGCAGTGCAATATGTTTTAGAGGCAAATGTGCCATAAATCTAATCTATTTACCAATCCTATTTTTCATGAAAAACAAGCTGTCAGAAAAGAAATGTCATAAGTTAATTTGCCTGTAAAAACAACTTCCAATTCGTTGACCAAAGGTCAA
>NC_080543.1:139734586-139762430 GCF_028640845.1 Ahaetulla prasina | reverse complement strand
GTTTTCATATACAGTAGAACCTCTGGTCACGACCATAATTTGTTCCATAACTTTGGTCGTAACCCAATTTGGTCATGTGACTAGAGGTTCTACTGTATGGGGGGTCAGGTAAATATAAAGGATTGCTAAAGGACAGTATTCTCCTTCTGACTGAGAAAAAGACTTCGGGAGGATGACATTTACTTAAATGCAGTGGTGGGCTGCAACTGGTTTAACAACCCGTTCGGTGAGTGCGTGCTTCGCGCAGTGTTCAAAATACAGCAATTTGAAGCTCAGCGTCTTACCTTCTAAGGCAGCCCCGGTAAGTAGAACAGCAGAGGTTTGGAAATCAGCTGTGCTGCGTGAATCAGCTGAGCTAGAAAGAAGGAAACATAGGATAGGATAGGGCAGGTGTGGGTGGGTAGGGCCAGCTGATTGTCAGAACTACCAGTTCACCCGAACCGGTCCGAACCGATAGCAGCCCACCACTACTTAAATGGCTAATGGAGAGAGAGATTCCAGATGTTAATATGAAGGTCTTATGAAGTTCATTTTGCTGAAAAGATTCACAGATACAAACGTTGGACCAATAGAGGAGAAACTGACCTTGCAATCTGCTAATGAAGAAAGCCCATAATAAAAACAAAAATAAAGAGTCTATCTATCTTATTTTATTTTATTTTATTTTTGCAAAAACCTTTAGGACAACATATATAATACAGAATCACACATTTAGATATAAGGGGATAGAAATCCATCTTGCAACTTCTTTGTAAAAAAATTAAATTTCCTTAGACGCTTAGCTTTTTTTTAAAAAAAGACCAACTCAGTTTAATTCAATATTTCTTATTTTTTTAAAGAAAACAACCAAACCCACAAATTTATACTGGTAGTCCTCGACTTGCGACCACAATTTTGGACCCAAAATTTCTGTTAAGAGAGACATTTGTTAAGTGAATTTTGTCCCGTTCTACAACCTTTTCTTGCCACCGTTGTTAAGTGAATTGCTGCAGTTGATAAGGGAGTAACCTGGTTGTTAAGTGAATCTGGCTGCCCCGTGGATTTTGCTTGTCAGAAAGGGGATCCCATCTCCTTAGGACATAGTAACCGTCATAAAAATGAGTCAGTTGCCAAACATCCGAATTTTGATCACATGACTATGGGGATACTGAAATAGTCCTAAGGATGAAAAACGCTTCTAAGTCACATTTTTCAGTTGTAACTTTGAAAGCTCACTAAGCAAACTGTTGTAAGCCAAGGATTACCTGTATTAGGAATGGTTTCAGAAGGAAACACACACACACACACACACACACACACACACACACACCTTTTGTTCTTTAAATCCAGTTGGTCTATTAGGGAGAACTAGAGGATAATGCATAGATCTATAAGTTCTACTTGATGTTGTATTCTTACAAACCCTTTGTTGTGGTCTGTCAGCCACTGGTCCCTCCAGCAGCCAAATCAAAAGAGGAGGAGGCATGGGAGTTAGGGTCAGCACCAAGGCAACCTGAATGCTCCGAGGGGGAAGAGAGAATGGAGCTGTCAGAGAGAGAGAGAGAAGGAGAGAGAGAGAGAGAGGTGGAGCCTGGACCATCCATCAGCAGATGGAGAGTCAACAGACCCCAGGTCTGGAGGTGGCTGATGTAGAAGAGGAGGAACAGCTGGGTCCAGTGCCTGATGTGTGGATGCATAGAAGGCAGAGGAGAGGAGAGCAGCGGAAATCTATGGGCCGATCCTTGGGACGAAAGAGCCATCACTGCTAGCGAAGCCCCACCCTAGCTCTAGGGATAAAAGGCAGGGGGCACAGATGAATATATGTGGCAGACAGCCCGCGTTGAGATAGAAACTTATTTGCCAGGGCTGCTGGCGCTCCTAATAAAGGAATCATTGATTTAAATACAGAGGGTTTGTCATGCTTGCCGAACTGGGTCACAGCACCCTTGTTAAAGCATGTGAAAATGTTGGTCATCCTTCTTTAGGGATCCAGGCACCAGAAATGATTCCTTTTTCTAATGTTTTTTTTTTCTCAGCCTGCATGGAAGAGATTGACAGGTGTCATGTATTTGCGATGCATCCGATTGTTTTGCGCTCCATAAAGGTTAAGCCAACTGTCTTAAGATCCGGTATCCTCCAAAAAGAATAACAGAGTGCATCTCGTTTTGCAGGCTGCGAGACCTACAGACCATTCCCTTCATTTGCTATTTATAAAAGGCAGTGATGAATAAAACGTACCTGGTGCCTTTGGGGACTGGACAGGGGCTTTGACAGCCGTGATGGAGAAATCAGAGATGGCTGCGAGAACAAACAGGAGGGGAGGGAGGAAAAAAAACCAAGGATTTGAATACGGCTTTCTCGAACAGCGGGGTTTAATGAAAAGATAGACCTCTCCATTTATTCGGCGCTGAGAGAATGGCCCGTTTGATAATGACCGGGAACGTTGTTATTAAAACAGTGTGCGCAGTTCATTTTCAACAGTTTTGAATTAGAGTCTGCACTAATAAAACCGATACGCTTTCCTTCACAAAGGGCAGGTCTGTTAGTTAATGTAGCTGCCGCAGAGCCTCGCGGACCGTGCCTTCAGCTCTATTTGTGCACCGCAGCATGCCAAGCGAAGAGGGTTGATTTTCAAGAGTCCCGCTGGCAGAAGGTAATGGCATTATAGCATCTTTATCTCCGAACCAGGACTGTGGCGTAAATGCTTCCCATCTCCTTTCCCTTGCTTCTCTGTACCCTTGGTGGCACAAAAGACATTTGGCTTTCAAAAAGATCCCCTCTTTCCTCCAATATCATTATTCCTTTCAGTCACTTCAGTCCCGGCAAAGGAAATGTTATTATTTAAAGCCTGCCCGAGCAGCATGGCGCACGCCTGATAGCAAGTGCATTCGAAGTGAAGTGCCTTTCCGCTCGTGATATGGATCGGCTCAGTCGCACGCTGTACCAGCTGTCATCTCGGCCATACTGCTGTGATTTAATTAGTCTGTTTATGTCCTTTCTAATAATATTTCCGTCTCTGCGAAAAGGGCAAAGGCGAGCGGCTTCGTTCTCTCACTCTGGGTTCCGTGCGCGGAGGAATGCGGCCTGCATCCGCTCTGATGAGATGTAAGATTAGATCATCGTTCCTCATCACTTTGAGTGGGCTGGTGAATTGTTCAGCCAAGGACTGGACTGGTTGCCTGGGGTCCGCTGGAGAGGGGACTTGGGGGAGATTCAGAGATGGATTCAGGGCAAGCTTTGGTTCTGGCAGAAGGTCAGTCCTGAGGGAGAGAAAGAGTTGATGACGTCTTCATTGGGCATTGCAATGCTTGTTTTCTACTGCTATTAGAAGACAAAACTGTGGTTCTTTCTGCCTCCTCCTCTTCTTCCTCTTCCTCCTCCTCCTCCTCCTCCTCCTCCTCCTCCTCCTCCTCCTCCTCCTCCTCCTCCTCCTCCTCCTCCTCCTCCTCCTCCTCCTTCTCTTTCTTCATCTTCTCATAATCACTCCCCCTTTTCTTCCTCTACAAACTTTTCCTCTTCTTTTTCCTCCCTCTCCTCCTCTTCCTCCTCCTCATTTTCTCTCCTCCTTTTCTTCCTCTTCCAACTCTTCCTCTTCTTCCTTTTTCTCCTCCTCTTTCCTCCTCTTTCTTCTCCTCCTCCTCCTCCTCCTCCTCACATGTGTTCTTCCCTTTTTCCTCTACCAACTTCTCTTTCTCTTTCTCCTCCCTCTTCTCCTCCTCCTCTTTCTTCTTCTTCTCTTCATTTTTCTCCTTCTTTTTTCCTCTAATAACTCCTCTTATTCTTTCTCTTCCCCCTCTCCTCTTCCTCCTCTTCATTCTTCTCCCTTTCTTCCTTATCCTCCTTTGTTTCTTCCTCTTCCTCCTCTTATTCTCTTTTTGAGTTTTCTTCTTCCTCCTCATCCTCCTTTTTGTTCCCCCAAAGAAGTTCATTAGAATGTAAAGTATTAAAGAATTGGACCCAGCTTTTTTACAGAGTGAGAGAGAGAAAGGGAGAGAGGGAGGGAGATGACACTGCTCACTTTAGAGATAAGCAATGTTATGATTCCACAAAATTTAAGATAACTATAATTGTGACTCCTGCTCTTTAAATTTGCATTGGAAAACTTCAAATATGGTACAGTATTCTTAAAATGGGAAAAAATAAAAATCCCCATGGTTCAAAAATAATGCAAATAAGAGAGAGAATTAAAGTAAACAAACTATTCAGAAAATGCCTGAAGATAAAAAGAAGGGATTTTATAGATAGTTAAAAACAAGCTTGAATACATTAATTTAGAAAAAATAATAATCTAGAGTCAGGGTTGAGTTCTGATAGTTTACCTGAAGATACCCACATCATTTTTCTGGCATGGTTTCTCATTGTATTCTTTTAAGACTTTGTGGGGTTTTTTTTCCATGCTTCTTTAGCCTGAGATTTCTTAGTGTACTCCCATCAAACTATTAACCAAGTTGGACACATTTTTGCTTTCTATGTCAGCCAAAATACGCTGGGAGCTGTACATTTTCAGAGGCTAAATTGCATTAGTCAGAGGTGGGTTTCAGCAGGTTCTGACCAGTTCTGGAGAACCGGTAGCGGAAATTTTGAGTAGTTCAGAGAGCCGGTAAATGCCATCTCTGACTGACCCCGCCCCCATCTATTCTCTGCCTCCTGAGTCCCAGCTGATCCAGAGGAAATGGGGATTTTGCAGTAACCTTACCCTGGAGTGGGGAGAGAATGGAGATTTTACAGTATGCTTCCCCTGCCATGCCCACAAGCCACACCTACCAAGCCACACCCACAGAACCGGTAATAAATTTTTTTTGAAACCCACCACTGGCATTAGTCATAATTCTACAATTATCACATATTTAAAATTATAGATGTCAATCCCATAATCCTTAATTCATACATCAGTTTTGGAATCTTATATTTTTCCGCCATAATGTGCTTATGTTATTGGCATTACTGTTCCCGCAATGGCCAACTTTATCTCCCACCAACCACAGAGTGAGACATTGTCTCCCTAAAACTTGATAAGACTCATCATTCAATTCTTTCATTTGTAATTTCCAAAGCTGTTTTTCTGCACTTTTAAGTTTTCTTCTATTTTTTTTTTGTTTTGATAAATGTTTAACAAAAGGTGGTAATTAAAAACTCCACAGAAACAAAACAAGTTCCCTCTTAGAAATAAATGTTTTCTTAGCTGGATAAATTGTCCGTGCCAACTTTTGATCGTGTCATGGTTTATCCAATATGTAGCTTTTATCTCAGAACTACTGACATTTCTGTTCTCATAATTGTCTTGGATTCAGGGGCCAAAAGGTTTTTTGGAATCCACTGAGTTATCTCGGGGGATATGTGCGTTTGCGCATTGTATGTGTTGTAAAAGAAACAGAGGTTAAGACGGTAGCTACTACCACACAGTTGAAGCTCCACACTATTTTTACTTTATTTTTTTATTTTTTTATTTGTCATAACAGTATATATAAGCATAAGCATGAAATAACTATACGATATATAAGCATATATATATAAGTATGAGTATGTAATAACTATATTAATTGGATATAACGAAAGGAAACAATAGGACAGGAACGGTAGGCACGCTTGTGCTCTTATGCACGCCCCTTATTTTTACATGTATCGTAAGGAGGAAAGTCTTCAATCAGATGTCACCTTGCCTTTTTTTTTTGACACGTGTTCACACACACATTGTGGACACTTTTGTCTCCTGAACTCCTGAAAGACGTGAGTTTCCCTTAGTTTCTCGTCAGGGTGAATCATTCTGTAAAATCAGTGCATCTTTTGCTGCAAACCACAAGGGGATCCATCAACAGCTGTAGCACAAAGCTGGGAAAACACAATTGGATTTGAAGGTTGCTGACAGATGTTGTGTGAGCACTTCTAAACCAAACGTTGGCCTTCAATCCGAAGAACCACACACCCCAAATCATAACTCCATCCTTGAAGGACTGGTGGACGGTAATAAGATTCTTTTTCTTCCATTTAATCATGTCCAATTTTGGGGGATCCTGCATAATTCCCTGCAGTTTTCTTGGCAAGATGTTCAGCAAAGATTTGTCATTGCCTACTTTCTAGAGCTAAGAGAAATTGACTGGCTCGAGGTTAGCTTGGTGGCTTCATGCCAGAGACAGGACTAGAGCTCATGGTTTCTTGGTTTCTAGCGGTTAGTTAACTATTCGGTTAGTTTCTTGGTTAATCACTAATTGAAACTGCTAACCCCAAATAAAATAATATTTACATTTAAAACTGAGGTTATGATATAATTAGAGAAAGAAAAGGGTGGCTCAGTGGCTAAGACACTGAGCTTGTCGATCAAAAGGTTGGAGTTCAACAGTTTGAATCCCTAGTGCCGCGTAACGGGTTGAGCTCCCGTTACTTGTCCCAGCTTCTGCCAACTTAGCAGTTCGAAAGCACGTAAAAAATGCAAGTAGAAAAATAGGGACCACCTTTGGTGGGAAGGTAAACAGTGTTCCGTGCATCTTTGGTGTTTAGTCATGCTGGCCACATGACCACGGAGACTTCTTCGGACAGCGCTGGCTCTTTGGCTTAGAAACAGAGATGAGCACTGCCCCCTAGAGTCAGGAATGACTAGCACATATGTGCGAAGGGAACCTTTACCTTAGAGAAAGAAAAAAAAACCAATAACTTCTTTGTGATTTGTACAAATTAATTTGGAGCCTTTTCTGGAGTTTATTATATGAAGCATACATTTCTTCATTTTTTCAGGTGCCAAGGACTTAATAACTAAAATGCCAGTTATATAAAAGAAATTAAGCAAACTTACATATCCTTGTAACTTGTGTTTTTTTAACCTATAAACTTTGAGATGTGAAGCAGGTGATAAACAGTGCAACCCCTTGTGTACATTCATTGATCTGTGACTTTTCAAATCATAACTTTGTAACCTCGTTAGTCAATTATCTTCTGGAGAATGAAAAATTGAGATGTTGCCATCAGCTTTTGAAGCAGGTTTTTTTTTTTTTTTGTAGTTCAGAAGCAAACTAGATTAATTCAGAAGCAAATTAAACTAAACCTGGTTGTGAACCCTGTAATGCTATTCCAATAACAACATTTAGTTCTATTAAGAGATAGCATGTAAGCTGGATCCAAACTCTGCTCAAGGGAATTGAGATACTGTTTTGGACATTGTCTGTGGAGATTCTCAGGCTTCCAGGTCATGGTTGTCCCGAAGGTGCTTTTTTTCAAAAGGCAGCTAGACTTCCTTGTTTTGCTTGAAGACATTTCACTTCTCATCCAAGAAGCTTCTTCAGTTTTGATTGAATAGTGGAGAATGGAAGAACGTCAGGGGTGGGTTCTACTTACTTTTACTACCGGTTCGCATCTTGCTGGCCTAGCTGGCCCCTCCCACCCCACCTCGCCAGTCCCAGGAGTCCCCACATAGCCCATTTTGCATGCAGGTAAGTGCAGGGCACTCACGGAGGCTCAGGGAGGGCAAAAAATGGGCCTACCGGAAACGGGCCTCCAGAGGGCTCTTTTTGCCCTCCCGGAGGCTCGAGAAAAGCCTCCAGAGCCCGGGGTGGGCACAGCCAGCAACCCCCGCCATGGTGCAGGAGGCTGACTTGGCCACACCCACCATGGTCACACCCACTCAGCAACCAGGCAGAGAACCCCTTGCTAAAATTTATTTATTTAGTTATTTATTTATTTATTTATTTATTTATTTGATTTGTATACCGCCCTTCTCCCGAAGGACTCAGGGCGGTTCACAGCCAATAAAATGCATATAATACAGATTAAGAACAGTATAAAAAACTTATTCAATATATGTCATAAAAACTAAAATAAGAATAAAAACCCCATTTAAAACTACATTTAAGCTATCCCTGCGCGATGAAACAGAAGGGTCTTCAGCTCGCGGCGAAAGGTCCGGAGGTCAGGGAGTTGACGAAGCCCCGGAGGCAGCTCATTCCAGAGGGCCGGAGCCCCCATAGAGAAGGCCCTCCCCCTGGGGGTCGCCATCCGACATTGTTTGGCCGATGGCACCCTGAGGAGGCCCTCCCTGTGGGAGCGCACAGGTCGATGGGAGGCTACTGGCAGCAGGAGGCGGTCCCGTAAGTAATCCAGTCCTATACCATTTCCACAAAATTGTTGAATCCCACCCCTGCTCACCATCACCTGAATCCTTCGGTGTGCATTTTTTCTGGAAATCCATTCATGTTCCCACGCCATTCGAAGGGCGTATGCCAATCATGGATTGACATTATCAGAAATCCATGCCTTTATACTACAACAAGGCAAAAGTCATTCCGCCATCTTAAAACTTAGGGAAGAGTTCTTTTCTTTTTTCTAGATGCCATTATTCCAAACATGTTTTTCATTTTGTGCTCAGTTGTTCCTAAGATGTTACTAGTCAGTCAGATGTTGGCTTCAGATGTCTCATGGTCTCACATCATGATCTCCCCTCTGGCATTTCCTGCTGTTTCCCTTATCACTGTCACCAAAAAAGACATCTTATAAATTATATATTTAAAATATGTTTTCCCAGCTTCTGTTTGGTTTTCAGATATCCTTGGCAGGCTCTTGAGGTCTTTGAAACCCACACTGCTAACCCACTGAAACAAGATTGACATTTAAAACTGAGACTGTGCTTTGCTTAGAATAAAACAAAATCAATTCTTTGTGATTTGTACTAATTAAATCTGGGTTTTATCTTATACGGCATGATTTTGTTCACTTTTTCAAATGCCAAGGACTTAATAGCTGAAATGCCAATGATGTAAAAAAAGAGAGAGAGAGAGAGAGAGAGAGCAAAATTTCATGTTTATAATTCCTGTTTTCAAAAAGAATTTGCCTGCTAATACTACAGATAGCCCTAAACACAACTGAACCCAAAATATATATTGTTAGGTAAGACAGTTGTAAATGAATTTTTTTTTTATTTGCATTTATATCCCGCCCTTCTTCGAAGACTCAGGGCAGCTTACACTGTGTTAAGCAATAGTCTTCATCCATTTGTATATTATATACAAAATCAACTTATTGCCCCCAACAATCTGGGTCCTCATTTTACCTACCTTATAAAGGATGGAAGGCTGAGTCAACCTTGGGCCTGGTGGGACTTGAACCTGCAGTAATTGCAAGTAGCTGCTGTTAATAACAGACTGCATTAGTCTGTTGAGCCACCAGAGGCCCTTAACTTTGCCCTTAATTTTGCTCCATTTTAGTATCTTTCTTGTCATAACTGTTAAGTGAATCACTGCAGTTAGTTAAGCTAGCAACACGGTTGTTAAGTGAATCTGGCTTGCCCATTGACTTTGCTTATGAGAAGGTTGCAAAAGGAGTTCATATAACTCTGGGACACTGCAACAGTCATAAGTACATGCCAGTTGCCAAGTGTTCCGAATTTTGATCACATGATCATGGGGATGCTGCAGTGGTCGTAAGTGTGAAGAACAGTCATAAGTCCCTTTTTTCAGTGCCATTCTAACTTTGAATAGTCACTAAATGAAGGAGTACTATCTGTCTTTGTTTTAGTGGGATCCTTGATATTTTTTTCTCTCCTAATTATTATATCCTTGTATTATATATATTTGCATACCTAATTATAGCAATGCCTACAGAATTAGTGTTTTCTGTGGTTAAATTTGAGAAAAAAATCAGTTGCAAACTGCTGAGAAAACCACTGGATAATTTATTATAGCCCAATGTTTAAAAATTAGGAGGAAAGAGAGAAAGAGAGGGAGGGAGGGAGAGGAAGTAGTGGGAAGTCCTTTTGGAAAAAAGGAAAAAAAGAAGACACAACCCCACATACATTTATCCCTTAATTGAAATTAATGCACACTTACATCTCCTTAGAGGACTGGATGCTAAAACATATGAAAAACAACTGCAAGAACTGGGTATGTCTAGTTTAATGAAAAGAAGGACTAGGGGAGACATGATAGCAGTGTTCCAATATCTCAGGGGTTGCCACAAAGAAGAGGGAGTCGGGCTGTTCTCCAAAGAACCTGCAGGCAGGACGAGAAGCAATGGGGGGAAACTAATCAAGGAGAAAGCAACCTAGAACTAAGGAGAAATTTCCTGACAATTAGAACAATTAATCAGTGGAACAACTTGCCTGCAGAAGTTGTGAATGCTCCAACACTGGAGGTTTTTAAGAAGAGATTGGATAACTATTTGTGTGAAGTGGTGTGTAGGGTATTCTGCCTAGCAGAGGGTTGGACTAGAAGACCTCCAAAGTCTCTCCCAACTCTCTTATTCTGCTATTATTTATTGATATTGGTTCTGCCTCTCTGCCCACCCCGCCCCAAAGGTTCATGTACATAGGATCGGGAGTGAAATCCAGCAGGTTCTGGCAGGTTCTGGAGAACCGGTAGCAGAAATTTTGAGTAGTTCAGAGAACCAGCAAATACCACCTCTGGCTAGCCCCAGAGTGGAGTGGGAATGGAGATTTTGCAGTATCCTTCCCCTGGAGTGGGATGGGAATGGAGATTTTGCAGTATCCTTCCCCTGCCACACCCACCAAGCCATGCCCACCAAGCCACACCCACAGAACCGGTAGCAAAAAAAAATATTGAATTTCACCATTGAATAGGATCTTGCAGAATTCACCAACTGTGCTCATAATCTACCATTTCGAATTTATTTTACTTCGCATTCGAGCTGTCTTCTTGGTAACAACACTTTTGAAAGTAGCAAGCAATTTTCGAGTTAATCTTTAAGGCTAGCTAGCTATTCAGAAAGGAAACGGGTTGTGAGATGCGTAAGTTATTAAGAGCTGCTCGTGGTTCCTTTTCTTCTTCTTTTGCTAACCTCTGTCCTGTTGGATTTATAAATGGAACAGGGTGACCTTTGAAATGATGATGGAAACAGGGAGATAAACACCACTTGAAAGGACAAACCAATTAATATAAATGTTTTGCACATAACACTGATTTGAGTCCACTGCTATCTATGTAAACCTTTTCAGTGCCTCTAAGAACAAAGAAGCAGAAAGAAAAAAGAGAGAAGAAACTGCGTGTTTTAAATCTATTATGAAGGGAGGCAGCGTAAATCTGCATATATCATTATCAGGCTCCGTGTCAGATACAGAAACTTATCTGGACGAGACATTTTCATCTGGGGAGGAGGGGAAAAAAAGCACATTGTGTACTTGTTGGTGAAGTCACAATCTGAGTGTACCAGGGCCACAATGTGCCGTTGTTGTTTCGGTATCGTTGTGCAGCTTGTTGCTGTGGTATCATATTTCAAGGTATTGAAATTCAATAGAGAAGCTGACCAAAAACAATGAATAATCCCTCACAAACGTAGGAAAATTCAGGACAATTCTGGAGAGAGAAAAAAAAGCATTGTGCACTTGTTGGTGAAGTCACAATCTGAGTGTACAAGGGTCACAATGTGCCGTTGTTGTTTGATATCATTGAGTCCTATATTTCAAGGTACATTTCAGTAGAGAATTTGACTAAAAGCAATTAATAATCCTCAAAAAGTAGGAAAATTCATGACAATTCCTTCCTTCCTCCCTCCCTCCCTCCTTTCCTTCCCTTGCATCCTTCCCTTGCTTCCTTCCTTTCCTTCCTTCCTTCCTTTCCTTCCTTCCTTCCATTCCTTCCTTCCCTTCCTTTCTTCCTTCCTTCCTCCCTTTCCTTCCTTCCTTCCTTCCTTCCTTCCTTCCTTCCTTCCTTCCTTCCTTCCTTCCTTCCTTCCTTCCTTTCCTTTCCTTTCCTTTCCTTTCCTTTCTTTCCTTCCTCCCTCCCTCCTTCCTTTTCCTTCCTTCCTTCCTTCCTTCCTTCCTTTCTTTTCCTTCCTTCCTTCCTTCCTTCCTTCCTTCCTTCCTTCCTTCCTTCCTTCCTTCCTTCCTTCCTTCCTTCCTTCCTTCCCTTCCCTTCCCTTCCCTTCCCTTTCCTTTCCTTTCCTTTCCTTTCCCTTCCCTCCCTCCCTCCCTCCCTTTCTTCCTCACACCAGAGTAACTTGAGTTAAGCAACCTTTCTTTTAACCATCTGTTCAAAAATCCCAAGAACAGACATAATATTAATTGTTCCATGTCTTTGCCATCTATCAATCGCCTGTTGATTACCTGTTCATTCATACCCATCCGTTTTTTTAATCACAATGAAACAGTTTATGTGGTTTTGCCACCCTTGGAGGTTTATTATTAAGTTCCAAGTTTCTTAAGTGACCTTGAAAGATCTTTTTTTTTCTTCCTGGATAATGCAACACCTGGAAGAAATCTTAAACGCTTGTTATTTTCATATAAATGGGATTTCAAATCTCCTAACACCTAGAAAGAAACGGAAGAAAATATAGAAGTATTCTGATACTCAGTGCAAAAGATTCCATGTTTTTTTTTCTTCATCTTACTGGGGTGGTTATTGATGTAAAGAACCTTATACATAAATAAAGAGAGCTGGGACTAACCCTGGAGATACTGGCTTTAGAAATATTCTTTCTAAAGATGAATAAATGCTCATGGATCAAATCAACTTCCCAAAGATCTAAAGATCTTTCTTTCCAGCCACTACAAGGGATTAAAAACATCCCTCTGCTTCTCTTTTGTGAACATCAGGGATCATTTTAAATACATTTTCCTCCTTTATTTGGTGGGTGCCAGAAGCACTACTGTATATATGGAGAGATGGGAAAGGAAGAGAAAAGCAATGACAAAATAGTTTATCATCCTAAAATCAGTGTAACCATTTAGAATATTCCACACTTGGGAATTTGAACTTTTTTCAACTCTCTATTTCTGTCTCATCTCTTTATTTATTTTTCCCCTAAATATTACTAAATATTTTCCATTCCACTCTCTTAAACCCTGTGCATATATTCTCTTTGTAGTCAGAATAGAATAGAATAGAATAGAATAGAATAGAATAGAATAGAATAGAATAGAATAGAATTTTTTATTGGCCAAGTGTGATTGGACACACAAGGAATTTGTCTTTGGTGCATATGCTCTCAGTGTACATAAAATAAAAGATCATCAAGAATTCTAAGGTACAACACTTAATGATAGTCATAGGATACAAATAAGCAATCAGGAAACAATCAATATTAATCGTAAGGATACAAGCAACAAGGTTATAGTCATAAGTGGGAGGAGATGGGTGATAGGAACGATGAGAAGATTAATAGTAGTGCAGACTTAGTGAATAGTTTGACAGTGTTGAGGGAATTATTTGTTTAGCAGAGTGATGGCGTTCGGGAAGAAACTGTTCTTGTGTCTAGTTGTTCTGGTGAACAGTGCTCTATAGCGTCATTCTGAGGGTAGGAGTTGAAACAGTTTATATCCAGGATGCGAGGGATCTGTAAATATTTTCGCAGCCCTCTTTTTGACTTGTGCAGTATACAGGTCCTCAATGGAAGGCAGGTTGGTAGCCATTGTTTTTTCTGCAGTTCTATAAAATGTGTTCAATTAAAAAAAAAGATTTCAAAATAGCGTTATGGGACTATACGTAAGGCGGGTGGGTGGAAAGACAAGCTTGACATTTGAAAAACACTGGAATTAAGGCTGAATTTCTGTACTAATTGATTTTTAAAAGACTTCCTTGAAAAAAAAAAAGAACTCTAAAATTGTTTGGAGGTGCCTTGGCTGCATTCCAAAATATTTATGACGAGGCAAAATTAGACAGTTTTGGTTTTCTTGAAAAGACATGTTCTGTACAATGGTTCTAATGTAACATCTCAGTTGCACATTGGCATATTATGCTACAGTCTTTTTTTGTCTCCCAAGAATCTAAGCAAAGTTTGTCCAGAGTTCACTCTAAAAGAGAACATATCACAATTAACTAAGTCTGCATTGGCATTGATTTAATTATTATAAAGGCTGGTAGATACTGTATCTATTTACAACCTGCATGGTTGAATGCCTTTTAAATAATAATAATAATAATAATAATAATAATAATAATAATAATAATAATAATAATAATAATAATAATAATAGTTGTTGTTGTTGTTGTTGTTGTTGTTGTTGTTATTATTATTATTATTATTATTATTATTATTATTATTATTATTATTATTATTATTTTGGGGGGAGCCAAAATTCTGGATTTAAATATTCTACTGTTCAGCCACGCAAATTTACCTCCATTCAAAACCACTAAGACCAGTAATACACACAAGAACAGCTGCAGATTTTGGGTCTGGCTAATCTAAAGAAAAGAAGATTTAGGGATGACATGATAGCAGTATTTCAGTATTTGAAGGGCTGCCACAAAGAAGAGGGGATCAAATTATTCTCCAGAGGGCAGGAGAAGAAATAATCGTTGGAAACTGATCAAAGAGAGAAGCAATCTGGAATGAAGGAGAAACTTTCTAACAGTGAGGACAATTAACCAGTGGAACAGCTTGCCTTCAGTAATCATGGATGCTCCATCACCGGAGGATTTTAAAGAAGAGACTGGACTGTCATTTGTCTGAGATTGTATAGGTTCCCCTGCTTGTGCAGGGGGCTGGACTAGAAGACCTCCAAGGTCCCTTCCAGTTCTATTCTAACAATTCTAACAAGTTTGAAGAATGTTTCTATGGATTGTAGTATATTTTGGGCTGAAGATTTTGCTTTTGTAGGAAGGAATAAACCAAACAAGTGGTTTTCCATGCCTTCTATTCCAAGATTAGCAGAATAACAGAGTTGAAAAGGTTGGAGGTCTTTTAGTCCAATCCCCTGGTGAAGTAGGAGACCCTATACCACTTTAGACAAATGATTGTCCAATCTCTTCTTAAAAACCTCCAGCGATGGAGCACCCACAACTTTTAAAAGCAAGCCACTCCGCTTATTAATTGTTCTCCCTGTAAGGCAATTTCTCCTTAGTTCTAGGATGGATCTTTTCTTGATACGTTTCCAACCATTGCATCTTGTCCTGCCCTCAGGTGCATCGGAGAATAGGTTAATCTCCTTCATTTTTTGTGGCAGCCTCTCAAATATTGGAATACTGATATTAGTTGTGGAAAAAGTTAAATCTATATTGACTTGTTTGTCAGCTGAAATAAAGGTTTGTAACCGAAGGGTACCGCTTATGCTCCTATTCTGATTTACACAACTCTTATTTTAATTGGTCTTTAATAGGCTTGGTTTAACTGGGCTTTAAGGGAAATACAATAGAATTTCTGTCCAAGTTCTATATAGTCAATGGGCATTTAGTGGTGCTTCTTCCTTTCCTAATGGACTTTTGATTTGAGCAAGTTTTTTTTTTTGTCAAAGACAATCTTGGTCTGAGTTATTGACTCTAGAAGTCACTGTATTGCCAGAAATTAAGCTGAGGGACTTCCTGAAGTTTCACATTAAAATACCAAACCCCATCCTTTACAAAGCAAACTTCAATTAATGAAGAAAGTTCTAACAAGCTTCAGGAATAGCCCTCTAAGTTGGTCTAGAGCAGTGGTTCTCAACCTTTATAGTGCTGCGACCCCTTTAATACAATTCCCCATGATGTGGCGACCCCTTTAATACAATTCCCCATGATGTGGCGACCCCAACCGTAAAATTATTTTCATTTTTAATTTATCACGCCTGAAACCATATTGGCTAGCGATCTGAACTTGCGATTGCCTTGAGGACGGGGGCATTAAAGCGGAGACTCCTCCCTTATTAAGTTTATGGCGCCTGAAGCCAGATTAGGCTAGCGATTGGGAGTGATTGCAGCTGGCTTGAGAGGGAGACATCAGAGCAAAGATTTCTCTCTTTTTTAATTCATCGCGCCTGAAACCGAATTCGGCTAGCGATTTGAAGAGCCTGCAGCTGGCTTGTGGAGTCAACCATTGGAGCACTATTCTTCGACTTGCAAGTATACTTCCCATATTTCCGATGGTCTTAGGCGACCCCTGGCAAATCGTTATTCGACCCCCAACGGGGTCGCGACCCACAGGTTGAGAACCGCTGGTCTAGAGCTTAGTCAACATTTGATTAACCACAAGATGGTCCTAGAACTGGAGCCCTTGCTTTGGTGTCAGATACCTGTTGCTGGTTCAGCTACCTAATCTGAGAGAGCCCTGGTAGCACAGTGGTTAGAATGCCGTATTGCATGCTAACTCTGCTCCCAGCCTGGAGTTCGAGCTTGATGGGATCAAAGTTGACTCAGCCTTCCATCCTTCTGAGGCCAGTAAAATGAGGACCCATATTGCTGGGGGCAATACGTTGATGTTATAAATTGCCCATAGAGTGCTATAAAGCATGAAGGGTCAGTATAGAAGTTTAAGTGCTATTACTATCCCCCCGACACACACACACACACACACACACACACACACATTGGATTCATTCCATGATTGTATAAGTTAACACTGATGTGAAAGACCTATTCATTTTTGTCATTTAGACATGGAAGTAATTGCATCCTCCTGCTCATGCTCCCTGATACATGATAATGTAAAATTCTCTCTCATACTATGGTATCAAACCATCATAGCTTATTGGCAGAGACAGTCTTGTTTTCTGCTCTTTAATTTTTTATTTCCATTTTCCAACATCATATTTATGTACAAACTATTATCCATCATTAATCATTAATTTTTATTTATTACTGATTCAGGCCTGCCTGACTGCCACTTCCTTTCTTCACAACCTCCCTCTACCCTCTACTACTTTCCCATCCTTCATCTCCTTCACTTTACTACTTCCTCTCCTCCTTCTCCACTCCTCCCTTCTTCCACCCTATCTAACCTTCTTATTCCCTTCCTCCTTCTCAACTCTTTCCTACCTACTTTCTTCCCTCCTTCTACTCCTCTCTCCTTTTCTTTCTGAAATGGCAGTCGGGCAGCCCCAATATCATTTTAAATTTTAATTTCATATCTTCAAACATTACTGTACATTAATAACCAATCCATGTATCATTTTCCCCCACTTTCCCCCCTCCTCCCCCTTTCCCCCCCCCCCGGACTTTAGCTTGTGATTGTTGGTCATAATACCCGGTATTTGCTCTGGGAGACAGTCTTGTTTTCTATGAATTTGTCTAAACACCTTCTAACCTTTTTGGAAATCCAGTTGGGTTGATGGTTACTGTGGAACTGACTACCTGCTATCAAGTAATCTTTCTTTTTGGTTTTTCAGAACAGTTTGTCTTTCTTTCAAATATATACAGTAGAATAACAGAGTTGGAAGGGACCTTAGAGGTCTTCTAATCCAATCTGCACAAGCAAGAGACCCTATTCCATTCTAGGCAAGTGGCTGTCCAGTCTCTTCTTAAAAGCCTCCAGTGATGGATCCCCCACAACTTCTGAAGGCAACTTCTGTTCCATTGGTTGGTTGTTCTCACTCTTAGGAAATTTATCTTTGATTCCAGGTTGCTTCTCTCCTTGATTAGCTTCCCTCCATTGTTTCTTGTCTTGCCTTCTGGTGATTTGGAAAATAGGTTGACCTTTCCCCCCTCTTCTTTGGGGAAGCCGCTCAAATATTGGAACACTGCTAGGGTAGCCAGTTGTTCTTATCTTGTGACTTGCTTTTTATCTCCTATCAGGAGAATTGGATTATTATTTTTTGAGAATTGTACTGATTTAATGTAGAATTTCAACTTAAATCAGTGGAGGATTGTTTTGCAAAACTAGCAAACAAACAACGCTGTGTTTGGTGACTGATGGTAGCTTTCAAATATTATAAAAACCTGACATATCCAAAATGTAGAAACGTGGTTACATTCTTTCCAAAAATTAACATTATTTCTCAGAATACTCCATGACAATTCAAACTGGTTGACTACTATTTGTAATGACATAGGAGATTGTCCACTCACACTTGCCAATAAAAAATTCTATTCTATTCTATTCTATTGATCGTTCATTTTGAAAAAAAGCATCAGTTGGCATAAATTGGGGAACCTTGCAGCAGAATCAAATCTATTCAACTGTTGGCTTATTTAGCTGGGCATTGCTGAGTATGATTCCTCTATTATTTCTGCTTAATTGAACGTCACTTCTTCCAGCCATATTCAATCTTTTCTTCCTATATAATATTTATGTTGACTTTCTCATGGCTTGTTAGGGATTTTAAGTTTTGTCTTCTGCCACAATGAAATTCTGCCCCCCCCAAAAAAAATTGCTTTTAAATCTCATGTACTGCATGTAAAAAGAGAAGGATAAATATAAACTGGGAATATATAAGCCTACAGTAATCTTTTTATTCATTCTCAAATTGAGGATTTAACGTCCACAAAAGCAAATTAATACTTTTATGCATCAGAGAGAAAACAGAATGTGCCACCTTATTGTTTTTGGTTGTTTTTTTCTTGGCAAAAACGCTGATGGAGATATTTTTTTTTTAGTATTGTATCATTTTATAGGTGAAACATTAACCATACGATCAGCTGTAATCTGTTATGATACAAATGGATATGAATAAATGAGGACAGTAGGACAGGGATGGTAGGCACGTCGGTGCGCTTATGCACATCCCTTACAGACCTCTTAGGAATGAAGTGAGGTCAACAGTAGACAGTTTAAGGTTAAAGTTTTTGGGGTTTTGGGAAGAAACTACAGTGTCAGGTAGTGCATTCCAGGCATTGACCACTCTGTTGCTGAAGTCATGGCCAACTCACTGTAGGACAACTCACCATGGGACAATTTAAGAACTCAATTTAATTATTTACCATTAATTTAAAAAAAAATATTTTAATTTTTGCCATTCACATTTTATTTTGTCCCTCCTCTTGCATTCTTTCTTTAATGACTCTATTCCACCATTTCTTTGATATTTGGGTAACTCTTGTTCCGCAGCGAGTTGGCTACGGCAAGTTGGCCATGATGAGATGGCCATATGAGTTGGCCATGGCAAGTTGGCTGCAGCATATTGTCATAGACCCTCTGCAAGAAAGCAACCAAGCACAGAGAGCACCAAGGACCCCTCCGGAAAAGTGGTTTAGCTTTTAGTTCCCTGTGCTGCTGGGAACGAACACAAATAATTTTACTGGATCTACAGTGAAAAATAATAATAATCGCAGAAGGTAAAATTTGGCGAAGGGACCTAGTGCTCAGCCCACGTTTAGAACAGAAAAAAGTATTTAATGCAGGGTTAGTTTTACCACGCTAGGACTAAAAAAAAAAAAAAGCAAATTGTGTATGCTTCATTAACTCTTTGCACACGAGATAAAAGTGCTTTCTGATGAAGTGAAAAACCAACTTGGGATCAATTTTCCACAACATAAATTCAACATTCATTCCATTCTTGATAGTGTTATATTTAAACAGCCAGACAGGGATTATATCTCCCCTTTATCTATTTTGTAGTTTTAGAACAAACTGTTCATCTCTTGTTTAGAATATTGATCAATATTTATAATTTCTCAGTTCGTTTTGCGCTGACACTCCCACGCTTCAGCGTTGGTTCAGAGGCTGGTGCTGGCAAGAAAAATTACTGTTGTTGTTATTTTGTACAGATTTGATCTGTTTGTTTGATGTGAGCAGGACATTTCACTCTGTTAAATCATTGTCAGAATTCTA
The DNA here is from genome assembly GCF_028640845.1 of Ahaetulla prasina. Lineage (NCBI taxonomy): Eukaryota > Metazoa > Chordata > Lepidosauria > Squamata > Colubridae > Ahaetulla > Ahaetulla prasina. Next base: position 139,743,056 of record NC_080543.1, on the reverse strand, counting down.
CCTTGGCTTGGAGTTCAGCTTTTTCTATCCTTTTGCACAAAACACAGGCTAAAAAAAGACTTCATCAGAGTTTGGGAAAGAGATCTGAATTCTTTTGAAAATGCTGCAATATACCAAACTATTGTTAAGTTGGGGAATCTCTGTTCCAGTGTTTCGAACAAAGGGAGGGAAGGAAAGAGAGAGAGGATAGATATAGATGATATAGATATAGATAAGATAGATGACATAAATGATATAGATGATATAGATATAGATGTAGGTAGGTAGATACATACATACAGATACACAAGTTTCATTATTATCTACAGACTTATAGGTAACGACATAAACTTATTTTATTCATTTTTTTTTATTTTTATAGATTAAAAACCCAAATACCCAGTTCAGTCTTTAGTCTAGAGCATATGAATGCAAGAGGCAAATCAGTTTAATTTATGGCTCAATTGTACTTTTAGCATTAGATCTTTCAAGCTTTTCAGCTTGAATGTTTGACAGAAAAAGTTAAATAAGTATCTTTACCATAGGCAGTGAGTCTCTTTGTTCTTCTATTTGTAAACACATTTGAAAAAAAAAATGCCCCACTCCTTAAATAGAGTGTGTTCCTCATTATAAAGAAAAAAGGTTGAGTTAAGCATCAGGTTTTGAAGCAATTTTCAAGTCATTAGCTGATGTAAATTTCTCCTCACATCACAAGAGTATAAACCCTCCGTATTTGTATTATAGAGCAACACAAAATTCACGTTGAACGTAATAGCTCTGGGGACCAGCTGAGTAAGTGCTTAGGAGCAATGTGAACTGACATTCGTTCTTTTATTTTCTTCCATTTAAAATATTTTGCCCGTTTAAACTGCCTTTATGGTATATTGTTTTCAGATGCTTGTTGAGTCCTTCTGTTGTGCGGGCTCCGTGCGCAGGCCCTCATACCACGTCTGAAGTAACATCTGTTCGGTCTTTTTCTTGCTGGGATTCTTGGTATAATTAGCTCTATATTTCACCAAACACAATTCTGCTCCCATGGCGGACAGAACAGCATGAAGAAAACATAAATAATTGAAGATTAGAGAAACAGAAGGCAAAGTTGAGGTAGGTGGTTTGGCTAAGAAAGGGGTTAAGGAGAAAAGAAGGTCATCTCATTACAGCAAACAGCATTGTTATATTAACAACTGTAAATGGAGATGGCGTTATTTCCTAGTGATTAATGAAAAAGAAGAATTTAGCCACGGCAGAGAGATGCATATATTTATATGCATATCGTTAAAGTAAAATGTGTTTATTTTAGTCATGACAATGGTTTTGAAAACAAATAGCCAAAGCATTCTGACATGGCATAGAGCAGGGGTCTGCAACCTTAAACACTCAAAGAGCCATTTGGACCCGTTTCCCACAGAAAAGAAAACACCGGGAGCCACAAAACTCTTCCTGTGCCTGACTATTTCCTGAGAGGCCACAAAACTAGCATATGTAGTTGAATTAAACATTCTGTTTTCTTCTGAAACTTTTTTTTCTTTTGGATTTATCCATGGTTGGCCTACTGGGGGTTGAAAAGCTCAATAAATTGTGTGCCAGTGGGTGTTGTACATTGCCGGTTGTGACACATATTTTGAGTGACAGGGAGCTGCAGCACAGGAGTGAAAGAGCCACATGCAGCTCCAGAGCCGCAAGTTGCTGATCCCTGGCATAGCGCATCCAAGACAAAAGAAGATAGAAGAAGATTCTCATCATGGAATTCACACCAGATACTAAATTTCAAGGAAAAAAAAATATTTGAGAAACACTGGTTACTCAGAGTTGGAAAAATATGATACAGGAGACCCCAAGATATTCCATAAATTTTATTTCTGTAACAGTACATTTGGAGTTTGTTCCCATTCCAGAGAAGAAGGAGTAGAGATGTTTTGAGCTAAGAACATTTTAGATGTTTTGGGCTGAGATGGGCCTTTTTCTGCTCATGTGTTAGTATAACCCATTCTGTGCATATGATGGTATATATATTCATGTATGGGCCGTGGTGGCTCAGGGGCTAGGACATTGAACTTGTCGATTGAAAGGTCGGCAGCTCAGCGGTTCGAATCCCTAGTGCTGCCGTGTAATGGGGTGAGCTCCCGTTACTTGTCCCAGCTTCTGCCAACCTAGCAGTTTCGAAAGCACCTAAAAATGCAAGTAGAAAAAATAGGGACCACCTTTGGTGGGAAGGTAACAGCGTTCCGTGCGCCTTTGGTGTTGAGTCATGCCGGCCACATGACCACGGAGACGTCTTCGGACAGCGCTGGCTCTTCGGCTTTGAAACAGGGATGAGCACCGCCCCCTAGAGTCGGCAACGACTAGCATTTATGTGCGAGGGGAACCTTTATATTCATGTAAAGTGTAGACTGAACAGAATCAAGAAAATGAAGTTCTAGGCTTCTTTCCAAAAATTGGGCTGATCCAGGAGAAGCGATTTGCAAGCTGAGGGACCTTCTGGGGATGTTTGTCCCTGTTTCTCTCCCTCTGTTTAGAGAACCTTCCCCCAAAGTACTTGGGGCTAAAGCTGTGGAAAGAGAGATGAATTCTGGAGCTGAGAAACTTCTGAGATTGTCTCCTCCTAGCCTTGTCTCCCTTCCTGGATCCTTTTAACAAGCAGTTGGAGGAAGAACGGTGTCAGTTTCTCCAACGGTATAGCTGGAGAACCCGAGAATGAGGATGTCTATGGAGATTCTCAGTCATCCAGGTCACGGCTGCCCCAAAAGTGCTTTTTCAAGAGTCAGCTGGACTTTCTTGGGTTTTTCTTTGAAGACGTTTTGCTTCTCATCCAAGAAGCTTCTTCAGCTCTGACTGGATGGTGGGGAGTGGAAGGATTTATATTCCTTGCAGACAGTTAGTCATTTGCATCCTTTTAGCAAGTTGTTAGCATTCCCTGAAGATTTATCTGTGTCATCAGGGTCATCTGAGTGGTGCACATTGGTGTGGAGCTTTCTGTTGTGACCCAGGCCCAAGTAGGTAGTATTAGATGCAATCAGTTCAAAAACAGACTTTATTAGAACAGCTGAGAATTAACTCATTCTCAGCTTAGTCCAAACTAAATCAAAACAAATTCTTCATTACACAATTTTTCAGTCTTATCACCAACCTTGGTCTAATTAGGCAAACTGCCAAAGACTTTTCTTGGCAAAAGTTCAAAAGCAGAAGTCACCGACAAGAAATGAATGCAGCAAGACAAGAAGCAAGTCTGTCAACATTGTTTTCTGAGAAAGAACCCAAGAGCCATTGCTGGTCTTTTAAGCCTTATGGGTGGGGCCAATCATCCTTTGGCCCTACTCCTGAGTTGTCCTCTTTGGTTTAGCTGCTCTTGCCTTCTGGCAACTCTTCTCATGCCTGCACTAGGAACAGGCTCCTCCTGTTCCTCTGCCTCTTTACTGTCAGCCTCTGGAGGCTCCGGAGTCCACACCTCATTCCCAGATGGCCTGGCCCCATCTCTGCCTCCAACGCAGAGCCTTCCCCAGCCTCCAGGACTGGCCCATGTTCTTCCTCAGCCTTATCACTGTCTGACTCCGCTGCCAGTTCCGCAGGCTGCTGGCGGACCACAACACCTTCTTGGAACTGAGAATGAGGACCATCAGAAAGGCATTTTTAAAGTCAGGTAAAAACAACCTTGAAAACAAAATTCCTTGAGCGAGCCAATTAAAGCAAAGGAGTCTTTGAAACAGTTTCCTTTCACAGCCTTGGGATTGGTGGCCTTTTCTTATACCACCTGCTTCCCTAAGTCTATCCCAAGAGATAATAGTCCAGACGAACTTCAGTGGTGGATACTTCCCATGTGCCATTTCTTAGTGACAGAGAATGGAAAAAGTCTGTCAGAGTTTGTTGCAGAAATCAAACCCAGAAAGCACACACAGATAACTGATACAGCAAGATTCATTAAATAAGAAACTTCTTTATATACATAACAATAAATGACACATATATACAATACCAAGAGCAGTTCTCAGAAAGAAGCATAATCACAGAAGCACAATTACAGAAGGCAGGACCATAATAGGAGCATACAACTTATATATATATATATACATATTAGTTAACCTAAGACACACCCAGGCTCCAAGCTGTTTCAGCACCCAAGCAGCCTTTATTGGCTGTCTTAGTTGCTATGCCTATACACTGGCTGACCTTGTTACCATGTCCTATTCCAACCAGTCCCCAATGGCTGACCTGTTGCCATATCTATCCCAGTCGTGGACTCTCATACACACTGACAAAGTCTACTCAGCAGGGATTGTCACTTCTCTGCTTTCTTTCCTGCCTTTCAGAGATTCCCCCCACCACCACCATGGACTCTTGGTGGTATAGAGCAGGGGTCTCCAACCTTGGCAACTTTAAGACTTGTGGACTTCAACTCCCAGAGTTCTGGGAATGGAAGTCCACAAGTCTTAAAGTTGCCATGGTTGAGACCCCTGGCATAGAGTGAAGGGAAGAAAAGTTCAGCTGGGCAGGCATCCAGAATGCTCTGTGCCTTCTTCCTCACTTCTCAGGAATGTTTTTAAGAGCTATTGTAGATGTATGAGCCATGGGCACTTTGTATACAAGCACCGAAATTCAAATCTCACCCCCTCCCCCCACACACAAACACACACATGTTGTCACCCAACGAAACCACAGCTTGGTCCAGTGAAGGTCACTAAAATCAATTGGATTCAATTATAGCTAACTTACTACTAGAAAGGTCATGTTTTCATCCACTTGAGAGACTTCCCAGGAATGCAGAAGTACACAGATGTGTAGTTTAAAAGCAAATTCAAGAGAGACATTCAGAATGCTAAATGAGGCTGAGAGGGCCCAGCGCCCTTGACAAGGCATAGATTAGAATACAAACCGTCCTTTCTCCTGAGGAGACCCAACGATTGGGATTATGCATGTGCAATTCTCTATTAGTTTAGGCAGCGAAGTCAGGGGTGGGCTTCAAAAATTTTAGCAAGGGGGTTCTATGCCCAATTGCTGGGTAGGTGTGGCCATGGTGGTTGACCTATTGCACCATGGCGGAGGAGGAATGTTTTTGCCCTCTTCCGGCTCTGGAGGCTTTCCTCGAGCCTCCAAGAGGATGAAAACAGCCTGAAGAGAGCCGGAAGAGGCCCTCTGGAGGCTGGAAACAGGCCCATTTCCTGCCTTCCCAAACTTCCAGTAGGCCTGTTTTTTGCCCTCCCTGAGCCTCCACGCATGCCCTGCTCTTACTGCATCCAAAATGGGCCGCGTGGGGACTCCTGGGAGGGGAGGGGTGGGATGGGCAGACCCAGCCAGGAGTGGGATTTTGGGGTTCCCCGAACGGCAAAGAATCTTAGCTAGAAATTCTCCCCAACCCCTGTGAACCCCCAGCAGCCCAGCCCTGACTGAAGTTATAGTCTGTTCCTCTTCTAGAATGGAGGTCTGGTTAGGTTTCACATGTATATGGAGACACATGCCACTCACACCAATATCTGAAAGGGATCCCTTCAGAGCAGACTGAAACAAACTTTTTTTTTCCTTTAAAAGAAAAATATTTTTATACAAATAGCTGAACATAATGTATGTGTCCCTTGTTTCGTATCTAAATATCTGGCTATTATACCATCATTAGACTTTGCATGGTTGGGGCAGATGGTTTGAAATAATTTTTGATTACTATAGAACCAGGGTGTCAAATTCAAGACCTGGGGGTGCCCAACGATCAGGCTTGCAGGGCTGCCCTGGAAATAATGAAGGACCGGCCCGCAGTGCCTCTGCCAGAGAAAATGGAGCTCAGGAGCTCATTTTCGCTGGCAGAGTGCTCAGGCCATCTATGGCGCCCCCAACATGAGTGACGTTGAGCTGGGCAGATAGAGATTAGAGAGAGAGAGAGAGAGAGATGGAGGGGCAAAAACAGAAGGAAGGAAGAAGAGGAAGGAAGGAAGGAAAAAGAAAAGGAAGGAAGGAAGGAAGGAAGGAAGGAAGGAAGGAAGGAAGAAAGAAAGAAAGAAAGGAAGGAAAGAAAGAAAGAAAGAAAGAAAGAAAGAAAGAAAGAAAGAAAGAAAGAAAGAAAGAAAGAAAGAGTAAGTAAGTAAGTTTTGGTGAGTTTTGCTTTGTTTTTCCTCGTCATAACTAAATTCTCATATGAGGCATCACCTGTCTTGGCCTCCTGTCTTCAGAAACATGTGCAACTGATTGTACAGGACAACACAATTGTTTCTCAATATTAACAGTCACATTAAGGGCAGGTAGAAAATCAGGAGTCTGATTGTGCTTTTTTTTTATTGAAGTTTTTATTAATAAAACAACTTTATTAAATAATGTATAAACTTTCATAAGCCACAGCTTAGGAGCCACCAAAAACATATTTTGCACAAATGCGACATTGAAATCTTGTCCCATGTGTTGTGTGCTGTTGTAGAATCCTAATACTTTCCTTATTGAAAAGATGATAAAAATTACAAGAAAAGCAGGATGATCAGTATTTTGTCAGTGTTACTTCAAGCTCTGAACAGCTCTCCATCCTTGCATAGAAGATAAGTGCAGCGGGGGGTTTTTTTGGTCTATCTTTGGAGTTTTCATTCCTAAATTAAAAATACACACCTACCATTTAACACAATAGCAGAATCCAAGAATAAGAAGGGTATCTTGGAAGTCTTCTACTTCAACTCCCTGCTCAACCAGGAGACCCTACATCATTTCAGACAAATGACTGTCCAGTTTCTCCTTAAAAGTCTACAGCAGAGGTCTTCCAACTTGGCAGCTTTAAGACTTGTGGACTTCAACTCCCAGAATTTTCTGAGATCATAGCTGGTTGGAGAATTCTGGGAGTTGAAGTCCGCAAGTCTAAAGCTGTTGGAGCATCCACAACTTCTGAAAGCAAGCTGTTCCACTGGTTAATCATTCTCACTGTCAGGAAATGTCTCCTTAGTTCTACGTTGCTTCTTTCCTTGATCAGTTTCCATCCCATTTTTCTTGTCTTGCTTTCCGGTGCTTTGGAAAGCAGGTTGACCCTCTCTTCTTTGTGGCAGCCCCTCAAATATTGGAACACTGCTATCAGCCTTCTCTTTTCACTAGACTAGACATACCCAATTCCTACAACCATGCTTCATATGTCTCCAGCCCTCTAATCATCTTTGTTGCTCTTCTTTGCACTCTTTCCAAAGTCTCAACATCTTATATATATATATAATATAGTAACCTAAACTGGATACAGCATTCCAAGTATGGTCTTACTAAGGCAATGCAACCGAAAGCTGAAAATCCGCTGTTTTTTTCTTCCATGTTCAAAAGTGAATTCTTATTACTGAAACATGCTGGGGAAATATAATGTTGTGTAGTCATTTTGCTTAATCCACGTGGAGATTTGCAACCTCTTTGCAATGTCTTCCTTTTGTGGTTTACCTTTTAAGTCTCTTAATGTTGTAATAAGGGGTTACGTGCAACTGAAAAAATATATATGAAACCTTCTCACATTATTTCAGAATCTTTGTTCTAAGGCAGACTTGTGTGATATAGCTGGAAAAATTAACTGGGGAAAAAAAATATGTTTCTAATCTACCACGTGAAAGGGCATTGGAATTGTGGGAAATTAGTCATGTCTGGATTATAGTTTTAAAAAGCCCCCAAGTCAGGTGAAATCCAATTTTTTTTTACTACTGGTTCTGTAGCTGGTTCTGTGGCTTGGTGGGTGTGGTGTGGCGTGGTGTGGCGTGGTGTGGCGTGGTGTGGCTTGGTGGGTAGATACATTTGGTGGGCGTGGATTGGTGGCAGGGAAAGGATACTGCAAAATCCCCATTCTCTCCCCACTCCTGGGGGAAGGATATTGCAAAATCTCCATTCCCTCCCCACTCCAGGGGAAGGATACTGCAAAATCCCCATTCTCTCCCCACTCCTGGGGGAAGGATATTGCAAAATCTCCATTCCCACTCCACTTTGGGGCCAGCCAGAGGTGGTATTTACCGATTCTCCGAACTACTCAAAATTTCTGCTACCGGTTCTCCAGAACCTGTCAAAACCTGCTGGATTTCACCCCTGCCCCAAGTCACATCAGAATCTAGTAGTATGTCTATAATTTGTTTTTATAATGGCACAATCGTATAAAATGAACGTATTGTAAAGTTCACATCGCATTAAAATATTGATATGCAAAGATTAGAACATACAAAATCAATTCGCTGATTCCAATTGCCTGGGATTCTGTTGTTGCATTGGTCTCCTTAAAATTATTCTGCCCCTTAGTGTCTTAGTTTATACAAATATGTGGCTTTTAACAGGAAACTCAGTTTTAAGCAAACATGTAGAAAGAAATCTTTAAAATTTTATTATAATTTATTTAATAGATTAAATATTCATCATTCACTCATTCATTCAATAAGTATTTCTTTAACTGAATAAATATAAATGATATGCTGCTTTTGGGTTGAATGTCTTTTTACAACCCAATTTGGAATCCAGGCTTAGGGGGAAAACAAACAAACAAACATTGGAACAGACTGAGTATTTCCCCATCTTCAGT